>NC_133618.1:484330174-484475174 GCF_048593235.1 Sminthopsis crassicaudata | reverse complement strand
GGAGAGCCAAACTTCTCTGTATCCCACTTTTCTCTGTTTCCCTGAGTGTGTGGCGTGAAGCTGAGGAAGCTGTGGCCTTTGCCTTCACCATAATGTACTTGGGTGTGGAGGGGAGGGTGGAGTCACTGGAGGCCCCTCAGAACTCAGGGGGGCCAGCCACGATGTCCTTGAGAGAAGACCATTTGGGAAAGAATTTGGTTGGTGGGTGTGGCCCTGACATCTTCCTCCAGGAGGCCACCTGGGAAATGGAAGGAGGTGCTAGAGAAAACATTGTGATCTGGAACTGGCCCCTGGTGAAGGTGAACGCTTCGTCATATGGATTTTACATTTTTAACAGCAGAGCTGTAGGTCCATGCCAATTCCCAAGTACTGGCTGGTTTGCATTTCCCCCTCCTTCAAATGTGGGGCTTTTAAAAAATTTCTTCCTTATGAACTGTGAAATAGCATCTGACACTGGGAATCTTAACTTCAGCCATCCCATTTCCCCAGTCTTCCTCTGCCTCAGTGACCCAGGTGGCTCACTTGGCCTTAAATGCTTGTATTGCCAAGCAGCTTTGCTTAGGGTCATTTGTAGGACATCTGATGTACCAGCCAAGAGAGGAGCTGTGAGACTGACATGGCGGCTTGGGACCTCTGCCCTTGGAGACTGGACAGAATCAGTGAATTTGTGGATAACACAAACAAAAGGTCCAAGTCTGACTCCTGTTTGGTAGTATTCTCACTTTAAGACAAGGAGAACAGACAGTAGAGGGGGAAAGCTCTGCATATGAAACCGACTGATTGATTTGGATTCCAGGTCTCAAATTCACAAACTTTTAGATTTTCAAGGGACTTCAGTGACTCTCTGGTCTAACACACACTTGAAAAAAAATTCCTACTAGAGGGTGCTCTGTATGTGGTCATCCGGTCTCTGCTTGAAGACTTCCAACGGGAGGGAATCCACATCTTCCTAAGGCAGCCTGCTCTGCTTGGGAATGGTTGTAATTGTTAGGAAGTTTTTTCTGACTTTAAGCCCAGTTGTGGTTCTAGTTACTCCCTCTATAATCTTGGGAGTGTCTATTTTCCACTGGGGACCTTGGTTTTTGCTTTTGTAAAATGAGGGAGTTGGACCAGATGATCCCTTCCAGTTCTGACATTCCATGAATTGTCCCGTGGGTAGGTAGACTGGTATGGAGCAATAAGGGGACAGTTTTCTGTGTCCTTTCTCTCCTCCCTTTGGATTTATTTAGGATAGGAAGAAGGTCTTAATCAGACTCAGTCTCTGTCTGTCACTTAAAAAGAAAACTCATTTCATATGAGGTTTTATTTGGGGGGGGGGGAGAGAGAAGGAAGGAGGGAACAGGAAGAAAAGCATATACTTCATGGAGATGGGCTTTCAGAGGAGAGGATGGGGGCTTGTAATAGGAGTGCTCCTAGCAAAAAACTTCAATTTTCATTTAAGGGAGCTCTCTCTCATTTTGTTAAAACAACAACAACAAAACAAAGCAATCCTGCTAGGAAATCCCCTTTCTCCATCAGATTCAAAGTAGATGGTAAAGAAATTTTCCTTTGAAATCATGGAATTTCAAAAAGTGCGTTTGCTTGGAAAGCCCATGATCCTGTTTATAGCGATAGATGGCAACCATACGCTCAGCATAAAAGAAGCATGTGGTCCCAGAGAGGAGAAGAAAGTCCATTAGCCCAAACAGATGTACAAACAGGGCCGGTGTTAGTTGGGAAGGTGGGGGTTGGGGGAGGGGGAGGCAGAAACCCTCTTCACTATAGTGTTTTATTTTTTATACCTTTATTTATTTATTTTGAAAGGGCTATTTTTGGTGTCTGCCAGGTCTCCTTTGTAGCAAAGCCCCCTTTTCTAGAATTTCCTTTCCTTTATTAGAGTTGGAGCTCAGCTTTGTGTGGGCCCCTGGGGAGCGTGGCCAGCCGTTGGCAATTTCTCTCAGACACCCAATTACCCCCTGACGTCAATGGCGTCTCTCCCATGTCCCTTGGGTGCCTGCATTTTTTCCTTTGTAACACTAATAGCTGACTAGCTAAGTGCCTGTTATTTCCTTGGCAGAAGATTTGATTGTGTTTTGGGCTGGATACTAAATCCAAAAACTATGTAAAAATGTCAATAGGTGAGTGCACATTGATTTTGGTTAGTCACAGTGATATTTGAGCCCCTTTGGGGACTCTGTCTGGGGAAGTATTTTACAAGAAAGATAATATAACAGAAAATTACTGGAGCTCCACCGGTCTCTGGTGGGTTTCTTAGGGGCCTGCTAAGTTTCTGTAGAATCAACAAATGCTTTATTAATCTAAATTTGTGGTTTTGTTCTTTATTCTCTTCAGAAGGTTGGAGTTTTAATGATGGAGCTCTGATGGCGAGGGGTTGGGCTGCTGCAGGCCTGCACTTTGGCTGACTAGCGAGGGAGCCCTGGCTGTGTAATGAACTCCCAGTGGATTGTGGGAGTAACGCGGCGCTGTTTCTGTGCCTGCTTCCCAGGGAATGTGGAGCAGCCGCTTGGCCCGCCGCTTGCCAGGCCGAGGTCTGTGCGAGCAGATAAAGTGGAGGGACTGAGGGACCGGGTAACAGCTGTGCTGGGCCCGCGCTGACTGGGAGAGGCTGATAAGGGCCCGGCAAGGAGACGGAGCGGGCATCGTGGCACCGCCAGAAATCTGACAGGGTATCGCAACTGGCAAAGAAAGTTAAACACGGCCGGGCGGGGGACGGGGGCCGAGCTGCGCACAAAGATAATGGTAATTGATTGAATCAAAGTAGCAGAGCCGGCGTGTTTTTCCTTGGCAATTAATTTTTTTTTGCCTTCCCCTCTAATTTCCAAACCTTGAGTAGCCTCCAATCCCAGGTCGCCCTGTGTGAAGACTGCACTCTCAGATAATGGGCACAGGCCCTCCTCGCTCTGGGGGAGGGGTGGAAGGGTGGGGGTGGGGGGAATCCAGGCCAGGAAAAGGCACACACACACACACACACACACACACACACACACACAGACACACATGCGCGCACACACACACACACGAATGCACAAAGAAAAGAAAAGAAAATCCCACTGAAAAGTTGAGACTGGGTGACTCCAGGAGCTCATCTGATCTCGCTCTGGAAGGGAAGGGGAAAAATCAATGTCTTTGTACGGTTGCTGGGCTGCGTATTTCCTGGCTGTGCAGGACAATGAGCCAGGCCAGTCCGCACTCACACGCCGAGTGATGTTGCTGGTGGAGAGAGGGCCCGTGGTGGGCCGGGAGTTTGGGCCGCGTACACATGTGCGCCTCCCGGCTTCCTCCGTCCTGCCGCCCCTCTCCTTTTGTGCCTTGTAACTCAATCCACACACAATGGAGAAGGGAGAGCGAGATCCGTGTCGCCGTGGCTGTGCCTTTGCTACCATGGCTAAGTCTCTTAGCTGGCCTTTTGTTTGCTGGGAGGAAGCACGTTCCCTCGCCCGGCCCCTCCTCCTCCCTTGCTCACATACTTGTTGGTGAAACCTGCATGTGCACCCACATACGTGGGCCCCCGTGCGGGCGAGGATCCGGGCTCTTCCCCAAGCCCCAGGGGTCTCCCGTGGTGCCCTGGTGAGCCCAGAAAGAAGCCCTGGGTGGGAGGGAATAAGATGCTTTTTAGAAAAAATACTCAAGTCTTTTGAAATTAGAATCGGTGAGTAATAAAATTGTGTGTGAGCCCAGCGTGCAGGACGCAGGACACCTAATAACTAGTAAACATAAAAAAACAGAGAGTGAGAGGGAAGTTTCCTGGTTGAACAGACATGGTACTTAACATGTAGTGTTGTACCCTGCTTGGTAGGTAATTAGTACTTAGGAAAAGGAGTCGTCCCCTGTGGGCTGTGACGCCATAGAGCTAAACTTACATTTTTACATGGACTTTTTCTCCCTCTCCCCCTGAGCTAGCTCATTACCCCCTCCTGTGAGTCTTTCTGGTCCTCCCCATTGCCATTTCTGGGCACTGCTCTGGAAATTCTGCTTTTGAGGAAAAAATAAATGGGTAGGGTTGGTTTTATTTGTTAAAGCAGGCTCTGAGAGTGCTTGGTGGCTGGTCCTTGGGCTGTACTTTTTTCCGACTCCTCTAATGTTAACTTAGTCAGGTCAGTGGTGATTTGATGCGGGGGCACTAGGGATCTTGTGAAGCGGGGTGAGGGGTCTCCGCTTTTGGAGATGGCAGCTGGCATCCTGGCGTCTCACCACCCTGCATTCAGGGGAGTCATAAGAGCAAAGGATTGTTTGGAGACCATCTAGCCCCCTCCTTCAGCCCCAGCCCCCTTGCCGTTCTGGTATGAGTTTCATCTTAACTCAGTGGTACTGTTCTGGGTTATTACTAACTTCTGCACTCGGCATTGACATCCTCAGGGAAAAGGGCCAGTGGGTGAGATAAGTTGGGAATTTATCAGGACAGTGTCCCTGAGATTGAGCCAAAAAACGTGGTGGGGGTGGGCTGGGGCTTCCTTCCCACACCTTCTTTGGATGGCTAACCCTTTGGCCAGTCCCTGGACTTCAGATTACACCCTGCCTTGCTTCCTGCAGTCAGGCTTCAGTGGGTGAGGGTTTGGAAACAGGGCCTTTGTTGACTTTTTCAGCCATCAAAGCATCGGGTTCCACCTCCCTCCTACCCCCACCAGCCTACTTCCCCCTCCCTTCTCGTATCTGTGGTCCTGAATGAACTTAGCCCTGGCAGCTGTTTTTTTTTTTTTTTTTTTTTTTTTTTGGGGGGGGGGAGAGAAGGGAGGAGGCCTCTGAGAGGAAAAAGGGAATCCATCCTTTGTCCATCTGTGGTAAGGGCCTGCTCAGCAGGGAGGCAAGGCTCCTGCCTTTGCTGTTCCACCTTGGAGGGTACCCCGCCTGAGGTCAGCAGAATAATGAGCAGGGGTCATCAGTTCTCTCCAGGGAGGGCTTCCTTACCACAAAGCCTTAGTCTGACCAGTACACTGGAGGCGGGGAATGGGGAGAAGATGAGGGGTCCTAGGTTCTACTACTGGGGTGTTTGTTGGGGGGTGAGGGTAGCTTTGTCAGCTGCTCAGGGGTTCACTCTGATTCAAGCTGAACTGGGGACTTCAGAGTTAAAAGATCAATTAAGGCAGTTTGTCTCCCAGCCTCTTTGCTGAACCTACTGGAGGGAGAAAACAGCCATTTGAAAGCTTGGTTTTCTGGGGTCAGTTACTCAGTATCTGATGATAGAGGGTCCCAAGATAAGAGTCTTTTTGTACCAGACTTGTTTCATGCTCCTATCCTGGGCATACATTTTTCAGTCATTCTTAGATTCTGATTCTGATTGAGATGAAATGTGACTGGAAAGAGATTCTGAGCTTCCTTAGAATTCTCTTTCTGGATGTTTTGTTTTCTCATCTAACAGATGAAAGGGTTCGTCTAGATGACTTCTCAGTTCTCTCCTAGCTCTAAATCGGTGTTACTTTAGGAATACCTACAATCAGGGTGGTACTATCAAGGCTTTGACTCGGAATGCTGATAATTATTAGGAGTAGGTACTGCCCCAGTGGCTGGTTCCTTATCACCCTGAAAGTTCCATTGCCATAGTACCTTTTCCCTGAGACCCACCTTCTACTTCTTTGCCCTTCTGCTTCCTCCTAACACAAGGGACCATTTGATATGCCTTGGGGACACTGACTAAAGTTTTTTAGGGGGATGTATTGCTGCTTCTTCTAGTGCACTTTCCTCTGGGACAGAATGTATTCTGTATACTCCCCAACTCTAGCCAGATCAATGAAATTGA
Organism: Sminthopsis crassicaudata; assembly: GCF_048593235.1. NCBI lineage: Eukaryota > Metazoa > Chordata > Mammalia > Dasyuromorphia > Dasyuridae > Sminthopsis > Sminthopsis crassicaudata. Next base: position 484,469,440 of record NC_133618.1, on the reverse strand, counting down.
CCTTAATGTAAGAATAAATAGTTCTGGCTCCTCCTCAAAGTGCCATATGGAATAGGTTTCTTTCTTGGGATGAAATTAAATTTAGCTTATTTGGGAATGTTCTCTGTTCCTGCCTTCCTAGGCAGAAGTATAGCAAAATTTAATTTAATTTTTATTTTTTAAAAAATTAATTTTATTTTTTTAGTTATATAGCATTAACTTTTCCCCTTATTTTTTCCTTCTCCCACAAGCCCCATCATTCTCCCTCAGAGAAGATTAAAACCCTTGTAATAAACAGGACATAGGCAAACAAAACAAATCCCAATATTGTCCACGACCATAAATAAATGCTTTATTTTGCAGATGAGTCTATCATTTTCCTGTCAGGAGGTAGGTAGCATTTTTCCTAATTGGTTGGAGGTTTCTTTCAGTTCAGATCTCTGGATAAAGTGCGGAGTAGTAGTAAGAACTCAGATTTGGAATCTCAGGACCCAGGTTTGAATCTGAGCCTTGTTAATGTATTCCCTGTGTGACTTTTAGCAAGCCACTTAATGTCTCTGGGCTTTTGTTTCTTTGATTGAAAGAGGAGATTGGATCACATGATCTCTGAGGTCCCTCCTCCCTCTAAAGCCTATTATTGACATTTTCCATAAAACCTTTTCTAATTCATCCCTCCTGCCAAACCTAGGAAGCAGAGCTCTCTCCAGCAGTATTTTCCTCTGCACAGTTCCACTGGACTGATCTTGTATCCGTTATAGTTAACTATGGGTGTATGTTATATATCTCTACTAGTCAGTCAATTAGTCAATAAACATTTATTAAGGTCCTGCTATGTGTCAGGCACTGTGCCAAAAGCTGAGAATACAAAGAAAGCAAAAGATAGTCCCTACCCAGGAGGAGCTCATAAGGGGAGGGACTGTTTTATCTAAGCTTTGTTTCTTTCCCAGTGCCTAGCATAGAGCCCCCTAATAAAGTTGTTAAATGGAATTGAATGGAGTCACACCCAATTTGGGATCTTAGAATCATGGATCTGGAGTTGAAAGAGACTCATTGATCATTTAGTCCAATTTTCTCACTTAACAGGAGGGAACTGAGTGTAATGAGTTGTCCAAGGTCACACAAGCAGTAAATATCGGAGGTTGGATTTAAACACAGGTTTTCTTAGTCCAGGGCCAGAGGGTATCAAATCCTGGAGCGTACTAGAGTCTCTAGCTCAAACCTGTTAGTGTTATTTTTTTTTTTCTTCAAATACTTTGGAAATTGGCAAACATTAAAAATCAGGGCTTAATTTTTTGTTTCATTGTCAACACTTAAGAAAATGGTAATGATGCAGATGCAATTGAAAATTATTAGGGTTTATTTCAATAAATACATGAATACATGTACAATGTACAGTGAATACATATTCATTTGTTTGGAGAGCCGGTTGTTGAATATGGCTCCCAAGCCCAGTTTGGAACAGTGATTTGCTCAAATTGGCAAGGCTCATAAGTCACCGAGCCAGGAGTTGAACTGAGATCTTGTGGCTCCTTATCCTCTGTTCTTTTAATTACCCTGTGCTGACTTTGCTTCCTCTAGAGTGGAATTAGGACTTTTTTCACTTGGGACAAAAACCATCTTGGAGATGGTATTGGGAGGTTTCAGAGAACAGTCTAGTCCGATTGTAGGTGCAATTATGATGGGAAATAGTACAACAATTTGCCTTCCCCAATAGATATTGTTTGCCTAGGGGCACTGCCTCATCTCTCCTAGCCTAGTTATAGTTCTGTTCTCCACCCTGACCCCCAAGTCAAGCAGATCCAATTTCCTTACCTTCCAGCAGTACCTTATAGTGGATCAAGTTGTACCATCTCCTTCCTGGTGTCAGAGATGCTCAGGGATAGTTTTCCCCCTACTGGCAATTTACCTTGAATAGAATTTGGGCTCTCTTCCTTTGAAAACAATAAACCAGATCTTTTTATTTAGTGATATCTCCTCAGTATTATTAGTATCATTTCCACGTGCTGCCACTATGGTACCTGTTTCCCAGAATCCATTTTCCTCTCTAGCCTTCAAGGAGTCCTCAAATAAAATTTATAATAGACGCTGGAATTTCTAGTTTCAGCTGTATTCTTATACTTCTGGTAGGTTGGGTTATTAAAATGTTGTTTTCCCTACATTTAACAAGCACTTATATAAAAATGTTCATTTCTTATACAAAGTAGAAAAGAAAAAGGACTGTACAGGAAACTGAATCTCCATTACATGCAATATGCTTTACAAGGTGTCCCAAAATTTCCTTCCTTCCTTCCTTCCTTCCTTCTTCCTTCCTTCCTTCCTTCCTTCCTTCCTTCCTTCCTTCCTTCCTTCCTTCCTTCCTTCCTTCCTTCCTTCCTTCCTTCCTTCCTTCCTTCCTTCCTTCCTTCCTTCCTTCCTTCCTTCCTTCCTTCCTTCTTTCTTTCTCTCTCTTTCTTCCTCTCTTTCTTCTTACAAATATTCCTGTATTGACCATATTCAAAAATGTATTTCTCATTCTGTACCTTGAATTCACCACATCTTTGTCAGGAGGGAGGTAACAGGGTTAATTATCTGTTTTGTGTAATTATGATTGATTATTGTGTTTATCAGAGTTCTTAAGTAAGGTTTTCAAAATTTTTCTGTACAATGCTGTTCTTAAATTTTTTTTTCTGATTTTCCTCATTTCTTTTTGATTCAGATCATATAAATCTTCCCACTTTTCTTTGAAACTTTCCATTTCATCATTTCTTATAGCACAATGATATTCATATTTCTATCTATCTATCTATCTATCTATCTATCTATCTATCTATCTATCTATCTATTTTTCTATTTGTTTGCATTTTATTTCTTCCATTCAAATGTGAGCTCCTTGAAGGTAAGGAATATTTTTTGTCCCTTTTTGTATCCTGAGAATTGAGCACAGTACCTGGCACATAGTGAGTGCTAAATAAATATTTATTGACTGATATGCCAGCAGTTGTTTATCTATTCATTAATTGGTGGATACCCCCATAGTTTCTAGTTATTTTTCACTATAACAAAAAGGATCTATAAATATTTTTAGACATATGGGTCTTTTCTGGAGGGAGCTTTCTGAGAAGCTTGATTTCTGAGATGTTGGCAGGAGTTTTAGGCTGACCCTAGGGTAAATTTCTGAGGAAAGTTGGGTCATATGCTTTAGATGCCCCATCATTTCTTCTTATCAAGCTTCAGGATCAGAGATATTTACAAGACTTTAAAAATGAGGTAAGAGATACCCAATTCCTAGATGGACATCCTGGCCAATTCCTTCTTTTCCCTTTGTGTCTCTCCCTCTTTCCTTCTCTTTCTCTGTCTCCCCACTTTTCCCTTCTCTCTCTTTCCTCTGTATATGTCTCTGTTTTTCTGCCTCTGACTCTCTCTTTCTCCCTCTCTTCCCCTCTGATTATTCATTTCTCTCCTCCTCTCCCCTTTGCTCTCTCGGTCTCCTCTTTGTATGTCTGCCTTTCTGTCTCTGCCTTTCTCTTCCCCCCCTCTTTCTATCTCTGATTATCTATTTCTCTCCTCTTTTCTTCACTCTGTCTCCTCTCTGTATGTCTGTTTTTCTCTCTTTGATTCTCTTTCCCCCTTTCTCTCTGATTATCAGTCTGTTTCTTTCCTCTTCTTCCCTTCACTCTGTCTTCTCTCTGTCTCTTATCTTTTGTCTCTGACTGTCTCCCTCCCTTGGGCTCTCCATCTTTCTTCAGCTCACAGCACCAGCAGCCTCTTATTGGTCTGGCCATCTTTCTCAGGCTTCCTCTTCAGAAATAAAAGTAAAATACTCATTCAGGCCTGAGGTACTCAGGGAAGGGAAGCCCCCAGAGCCTGCCTTTCCCAAGCCATTGCAGACATGTTTCTTTGCCCTTCATGGCCCCAGGGAGTGGAACCTCCTAGTTTGGAATGGGCCTCCTTCCTGGAATGCTCTCTTTGGCTTGTGGGCCAGGGAAGAAGGGGATCAGGAGCCACCTCTGTTTTGCCTGGCTTCCTGTGGGAGTGTTTCCTGAGAGCCTTCGATTGCTGGCACTAATGTCTCTCCCACTCCGCCTGGAGAGAGCTAGCCTGCTATTGAGGAAATTGGCCCATGCTCTTTCTTGCCTTTGTATAGACCTCCTTTTCAAAGCTGGTGGCAGGCACTGCTGCTCCTCAGGGAAGGAGGGAGGGAGCAAACTCCTTGGGCATTTGGCACATGCCCCTGGACCATAAAGAGATGGTCTCTCTTTGGCTCCCCGCCCCCCACTCCATTCCATTGTGTAGATACTCTCAGATGTTCCTTGTTTTTCAATCTCTCTGGGGCAGTGGTTCTCAAAGTGTGGTCTGCTGGGCAATCTCCTGTGGTATTAATGTCTATAATGCTGCCTATACTTTTGTTCCTAGCATGAATAAATCATTTACTTACGATATTGAATGAGAACCAGACATCACCTCATTGGTGTTTTATCCAAAGCAGTATCAACCTGCCCATTAATTGTTCATTTTTTATTTTTTTTATGGAGGTGGGAGGAGCTGTATTAGGGTTGGCAGGTCACTGGATCAGTGAGCCATTGGTCTTGCAGCATGGTATTCTGGAAAATCCAGTGGACTGGGAGTTCAGTCTTTCATTCTAGTCCTAGATCTAACAAGCTGAGGGCCCTTGAGCAAATTGTTTAGGCTCTCTGTGCTTCACGCTTTTTCCTCTACCAAATCCCTTTCAGCACAAAGATTCTAGGATGATTCTGTGGACCAGAAAAGTTTGACAACTAAGGCACTAATTCAGTCATTATGCATTTTTTAAGTGCCTGTGATGTGCCAGGCCTGTGTGAAGCACTGGGATACCAAGAAAGGCCAAAGACAGTCCTTACTCTCCAGAAAAATATACTCTAAAAGACTTGAACAATCGGGCATGTTGATGAGGGCATCTGGGGTGACAATTTGGGAAAGAGTCCCTGGACTCTGGGCCCCTGGCGTTGACCTCAGGAATGCTGAAGAGAATGGCCCACTGTTCTGTGCTCATGAGACTGAGTCATCCACTGAAGGAAGGTGCTTTTATTGAAGGAGTACTCTGTGAACCCTTTGGGATTTGATAGACACAAGAAAGGGCATGGATTTTCTATTGGGCATTAGTTACCCTGTTTTTCCATCAAATGGATTACTTGGAAGTCCCAGCCCTAAGAAATATCACTTCTCTTTGGTTTTTGGTCTTTTCTGAATTCAGAGGCAGGAATATGGAGTAGGGTAACACAGAGTGATTTTCTTTGCATTTCTCCTCCTGTCTCTTTGACGGAGAGCCTTTACTGTATGACCTTGGATACAGAAAGCCCTACTGGGATCCTGAAAGAAAGGAATGTTGATAAGGGTGGTTGAGGCCCTTAGGCTATAGGAAATTTTTTTTTTTTCTAAAACTAGGGTTTGGGAAGCAAATGTCTCTCTGACATGTAATGGATCCTTTTGTTGTAAAAATCAACCAACAACAAAAATTACAAAAGCAGGCATAAGTATAATTCTCTTTTGTTGCTGTGAGTCCAATATACTAATCTTGAATGTTGGTGGGATTCTGGCCTGTGTGATCTTTCACCTTGCTCAGAGGTTGGCCTATGATATGATCAGCCTTTCAGCTGAGTAGGAATTGATGATCCCTGATAAAATAAAATTAAACATGACTCAGCAGCAGTGAAGTTCCTTTGCTTGCAGAAGTATCAATTCGAATAATCTTTGCGGGTTAGCTTGTGTATCTCTTTTTAGTAAATCACAGGATCATATAGAGCTGGCTAGCTGAGAAGTCATTAAGCCTAACCTCCTAAATTTACATATAAGTAAATCGAGGTACAGAAAGGTTAAGGGTCACACAACTAGTACTGGGAGACAAATCCAGAGCTCTGTCCACTATACAAGTGTGTCCCGAGTTCTCTCTCTCTCTCTCTCTCTCTCTGTTTCACCATCCTTGTCATTAACTTACTAACCTCAGCCAAAAGTGTTTCCATATTGAAAGACTATCTTCTTTTCCAATATTAATGAAATTGTTTTTAGACTCCCTTCTTTCCTCTTCCTCTTGGAATCTCTACCTCCCTTCAAGGCTCAGCTCAAGGAGCAACTCCTATATAAGGCTTTTCTTGATTCTTCCAGTTAGAAATAGCATCACATTCCCCCCCTCTCCCCTCCCATGACTTTGTACTTATTTTGTCTTTAATTATCTGTATATCTCTAGTAATACATATCTTTGTCTTTGTATTCCCAGGTCCTACTAGCATGATACCTAGGAAAAGCTTAATAGATGCTCCTTGAGAGATTTATTTACCCAGTGCCTGGCACACAGTGCACACTTACTAGATACTTATTGGCCCAGTGGAACAATGCTGAATTTGAATCTTTTGCTTATTATTAATATAACTTAGGATAAAATGAATAATAATCTCTCTGGGACTTATTTTCCTCAATTGGAAAATAAATAGATGGTTCTAGATTACTAGGAGTTTCTTCTACCTCTTGATCTGTGGTTCTATTTGAATTTAAAGCTTCTTCCCCTCTGCCCATTTTTATCACTGGTTCTGCCCAATAGAGGGTAGAAAACTTGATACATTCCTATCTTAGGAAAGGGTAAGTTCCTATGATGTTTTTTCTTCTGTTTTCAAATGTTCCCACTGACTCCTCTTGCTTTCAGAGATTTCCCAAGTCCTTCCTTGTCCCAAGCAAGTTATTTGTATTGCATTTTAAAAGTCCATATTGCAATATTAGCCATCACTGTCTGCTGTGTGGAAAAAGGGGGCTTGCGTTTGAAGTTTAATCATGCCTCTGCTTAAGCTCAGTCCCTGGGCAATCCTTTTTTCTGCCGCTGAGCTCAAACAGCCAGTAGCCAGGTTTGATCCGCTGCCCCATGGAGCAGTGCCCTATGTGAATTGGAAGGTTTTTCTCTCAACTGGGGAGGTTTGCGAATAAAAAAGTAGCCTTGGGTCTCCAGATCTCTCCTTCCCCGGCGGTTCCTGGGGACCTGCCTGAAGCAGCCCTCGCCACCCCTGCGGAAAGCGTAGCGGGCCGACTGCCTCTCTCCCCCAACCCTTTCCTTTCTTGACATCTTTCTGTCCTCTCCTAGATTTGGTCATCTAAACAGAAGGGCTGGAGGAACAGAGTTTGGGAGTCCCAGAGCCCTGTACAGCCCAGGGGTCAGGGATGGGGGAGGAGGCCAAAAAATAGATATAAATGAAAGGGGAGCAGTTTGTAGGGAACTGGCACTCGCTGGGGAAACAGGAGCCCCAGCAAGATAAAGCCTGGTGGGGGCCTTCCAAACTTTTTTCCTTCTCTTTCACTACATGACTCGGAGGATGCGGACAGTAATTAAAGGCCCCCCTAGTTCCTCATTTTCTGTGCCTGTGTCTTTGATCTGGTTCATGTCGGGCAGCTATTTTCATTGTTCCTGCTTTTCCTTTCTTCTCACTCACAGGCCTCTTTGATGGCAGAAATGATGATCTTTAATTCCAAAATAGGAGATGGGCTAGGAGATAGTGTTACTGGTCTTACATAATGCATCTTTCACATCTTATTTTTAAACTTGGGACAACCGGAGGTTGGCAGAGGCTGGGCTGGACGTTAACCCATGAGGGCTGAGAGGTGATTGCCCGTCTCACGGTACTATTGGGGGCTGGAGGTGGGTAGAGAATAGTGAGTCAGACCAGTGTGAATGAAAGTTACTAGAAAAATTTTTTTACAGGCTGTATCTAAATATAATCTGGAGGGATTTTTTCCCCTAATTGTTCCCTTATGATGAAAAATGTGCTGAGAAAGAAGAGGAAGGCCGAGGCCAGGCTTCTGACTGGCTCTGCCCAGCGGCGCAGTGGGAGGGGAGCGCGCTGTTTATTAGTGTATGTTAATAAACTATGAGGGACAAGCCCCAGCAGGGGGCATATGAACTGATAACTCAGGTAGCAGAGATGAAGTGGGGGCCATTAGGCACATTAACAGAAAGAGAGACACGGGACATTGTTTGTGGTCTTAAACTCCGCCATTGCCCCTCTGTCCTTGTCCCAATGTACCCTTTGTCTCCATTTTAAAGTTTTCATCCACCAGGATTGGTTGGACACCTGTGTAGATCACCAAAGGGCATGTCCCTGCTCTCTGGGTATTAAGCCTCCATTGGAATGAAAGGGGGCACTGGCCCCCAAGAGCTCTCTCAGGTCCCTTTCCATGGTAAGGGGCTGTGATTTGAAAGAAGAGATATAATTCTTGCCTTGAGAAAACTTATGATCCAACAGAGAAAACAGTATAAGAATAAACAATGATAAAGGAAAATAGTCCTAAATGGGACTTTCCAATGGTAAATGAAAATTTTTAAAATTTAAATTTTTTTTTTTTTAAAAAGCACTATACTTGAAATCAGAAACTCCAGCTTCATTTCTTGGCTCATTATTGCTTATGTGACTCTGGACAAGCCAACTCAATGTGGAGCCTCAGTTTCCTTGCCTGTAATAGAACAGTTTGAGATTAGATTTTCTCTAAAGAGGCTTTTGGTTTTGATTCTAATGGAATGAAAAAAAAAATTAAAGCTTTTTTATTTTCAAAAAAATATGCCTGGACAATTTCCTTTCTTTCCCCCCCCCCCTGAGGCTGGGGTTAAGTGACTTGCCCAGGGTCACACAGCTAGAAAGTATTAAGTGACTGAAGTCAAATTTGAACTCCGGTCCTCCTGACTTCAGGGCTGGTGCTCTATCCACTGCGCCACCTAGCTGCCCATGCATGGATAATTTTCAGTATTCACCCTTGCAAAACCTTGTGTTCCAAATTTTTATGGAATGAATTTTTGATCTCCTCTAGGTGTGTGGGGGAGGTAGTACTTTGCATGATGCAGTTTGCAGTTCATTCATGCTTATAATCTAGGAAAGATGCCATGGGTAGGTTAGGGCACTGTTTGACATGTTGGGAAATTCCCTCATTTTCTTGATATTATGTAACTACCAAGGAAACAGTTGGCTTGTCCATCAGTTATTTCTCACTTTCACTAATGTGACTGGTAACATTCAAGGATAAATAGTAATTAATCGTGGTTGACATTTATAAAGTTTTAAAGTTTGTGAAATTGCTTTGTATATATATGATCTCCTTTGATCATCACAGTAACACTATGAGGTAAATTACTTGTAAGTATCATTCCCAGTATCACAGATGAAAAAACTAAGGCCTGTAGACTTGCCTGAAATCACATAACCAGTAAGTTCTGGAGGCCAGATTCAAACCCAGAGCTTTGCTGGGCTCCAAAGTAGCAAAGGCTACTTTCCACAACACCTCTTAGAATGTTGGAGGAGTCACTTCCTGGGCGTCTTTCCACCTTTCCTGACGGGGATCCCAGGATATAAATTAAACAGAAATGTCCCTTGCATGAAAGTATTTCTTCCATCCATTAAATTCTCGTTTTGGGTTACTGCCAGTTTTTGCATATCTTGGATTTTCTTTAAATATATAGAGACCCAGAAAGAGTTCCTAAAAGCTGGGTAGGAGTGGTGTGTGTGTGTGTGTGTGTGTGTGTGTGTGTGTGTGTGTGTGTGTGGACAAGAGTATTTTCAGCTCAGACAGCATGGGAGAAAAGCTAGAGGGCGTTCAATTCATTCATTGCTGAGGGCAATTGGCCTCATGTGGTTGCCAGAGAAATGTGAAAATAGAGAAGACCCTTGTTTCTAAAAGAAACCAGCATAGGGACTTTCCCCTTATGGGCTCTGGTAATACCGTGGTGGAAGGATGAGAGGCTGAAGGTTTGTTGTTTTTTCAAGGCAGAAATTATTTATTTGCCTCTTTTCATTTTATATCCTGAATACCAGCAGTCTTCGGCCAAATTAATCGGAGCTTCTTAATTGAATCACAAGCATGTCGGGTTTGGATCCAGTTTGAATCCTGACATCTTTCAGCCATGTCCCTCTAAATCCTTTCTCCACTCTAATAGCCCCTCCTGCATTCAGTCTTCAAGTCCCACCTAAGGCCAAGGAGTCCAAGTCCTTGTTACTTTCCTGCTTTTGGAGGGGGACGCACAAGGGCTGTATTTTCTTTGCGGGGCACGTCCAGTTTGCACACAAATCTGCTTTGCTCAGGGCGTGTGGCACTCAGCAGCTGGGCCTCCGAGCTCCCCATCCTGCGTTACTTGTCAGTACTTCTTTCATTTATGGGCCCTCACAGGGCGGCTGATAGAGGCTTCGAGTTGGCGGCTGCTTTGCATTAATCACGGGAAGACAGGACTGCTGGAGTAGGGGGGCAGGCAAGGGGAGAGGAAAATAGATCACCCTTATCAGGTGAGAAAGGCCAGCTGACCAGATCACAGACTGATCAAAGAACAAATCTCTCTTTGGCAGGGTAGGAATAGGGCAAAAGGCATTTTGGCTTCAGCTTATATGTGTCTGATTTTACCTGCCCAGTGTAGCTTCTTTTAAAAAAGCTCAGTTGTGTTTGACTCTTAGTGACCTCATTTGGAGTGTTCCTGGCAGAAATACTGGAGAGATTTGCCATTTCCTTCTCCAGCTCATTTTACACATGAAGAAACTGAGGGAGACAGGGTTAAGTGACTTCCTCAGGGTCACTCAGCTAATATCTGAGGCCAGATTTGAACTCTGATTTTCCTGACTCTAAGGCTGGCACTCTACTCACTGTCACCTAGCTCTTCCATCTTTAAAAAACAAAACAAAAATTCAAAAGAAACCAAGCAAACAAAATCCTAGCCTAGTATTTACTGACTTTTATACACAAGGTTTCCTCATTTTGATAAAATGCAAGCCACTTGAGGACAAGGGTTTTGTTTCCTTCCTTCCTTCCTTCCTTCCTTCCTTCCTTCCTTCCTTCCTTCCTTCCTTCCTTCCTTCCTTCCTTCCTTCCTTCCTTCCTTCCTTCCTTCCTTCCTTCCTTCCTTCCTTCCTTCCTTCCTTCCTTCCTTCCTTCCTTCCTTCCTCCCACCCCCCTTTCTTTCTTTTTCTTTCTCTTCCTTCCTTCTTCCTCTTTCTTTTCCCTTCCTTCCTTCCTTCCTTCCTTCCTTCCTTCCTTCCTTCCTTCCTTCCTTCCTTCCTTCCTTCCTTCCTTCCTTCCTTCCTTCCTTCCTTCCTTCCTTCCTTCCTTCCTTCCTTCCTTCCTTCCTTCCTTCCTTCCTCACACCCCCTTTCTTTCTTTTTCTTTCTCTTCCTTCCTTCTTCCTCTTCTTTTCCCTTCCTTCCTTCCTTCCTTCCTTCCTTCCTTCCTTCCTTCCTTCCTTCCTTCCTTCCTTCCTTCCTTCCTTCCTTCCTTCCTTCCTTCCTTCCTTCCTCATACCCCCTTTCTTTCTTTTTCTTTCTCTTCCTTCCTTCTTCCTCTTTCTTTTCCCTTCCTTCCTTCCTTCCTTCCTTCCTTCCTTCCTTCCTTCCTTCCTTCCTTCCTTCCTTCCTTCCTTCCTTCCTTCCTTCCTTCCTTCCTTCCTTCCTTCCTTCCTTCCTTCCTTCCTTCCTTCCTTCCTTCCTTCCTTTCTTCCTTCCTTCTTCCTTCCTTCCTTCCTCCCTCCCTCCCTCCTTCCTTTCTGGAACATTTTAGGTACAAACGTAATAAATGACTGTTGATTGATTGATTCAACAATGCCCAATTTCTCACAAACCTCTAAAATGTTAGATTTGGAGAAGTAACTTTAGAGATTGGGATGGAGGGCAATGAAATGACAAGTGGGAGTCACAGGGAGGAAGAAAATTTATGGTGATGGACTCCTCCTACTTTAAAGATGAAAAGAGAGAAATCCAGAGAGATTTAAGAGCAGTAGTAGAGTTTCTCATAGATTTCTGCCCCCCCCCCAACCTGGGCAGAGGGTAAATTTTTCAGTTTTTCCAGGTATGTTTAAGAGACTAACTGTTCCATTTGTTGAGGTGTTTTATATGCCTTGTCCCATTTGAGCATTATAATGACGTTTGAGACATGGTACAGAAGAACACATTCATTGACTGTGGTATTAGAGAATCTAGCACTGAATCCCAATTTTGCTTCTGTAAAGTTGGGCAGTCACTTTACTCTGGATCTGCTAGATCTTCTTGCTCTGTTGTTAATAGTGTACTTCTCACCTTTACAGGTTATTTTACTGGAAGAGATTTGTCTTGTTCAGCTCCTTTATTTTTCAGAGAAGGAAGGTGAGGCTCAGATAACTTGCTTAAAATTAGTATATAACATGCTAGGCCTGAAGTCATAAGACTCATCTGAATTCAAATCAAATTCAAATCAAATTACTAGGTGGGCGACCTAAGCAAGTCACTTAACCCTGTCTGCCTCAGTTTCCTCATCTGTAAAATGAGCTGGAGAAGGGATGGCAGATCTCTTTGGTATCTTTGCCAAGAAAACTAATTCCAAATGGGGGTCACAAAGAGTTGGACACAACTGAAAAATGACTAAAGGAGTTGTAAATAGAGATAGTGACAGCATTGGAATTAAAGCCCTGACTCTCATATCTGTGTTCTTCCAGCTTATTTTATGTTCTAGTATATGAAGTGATGGAGACAGTCAGGTAGTTTGCTTTTCTTCTCCTTATCCTGGTTAGGTTGGACATTTCTGTCAGACTCTCAGATTTGGCCTTGTCCTCCAGAGATTCCAGGATTTGGTTCTTCCATCGATCCTAGTGTGTGACTATTTAAAATGTACTGGAAAAAAAGAATCCAAGGTGCTACCTTGGGTGGTCAGAGGGCAGAGGTCTATTCAACCTCTCCATCTGTAAAGGGATGGAGAGGTCAGACCACTGGTTCTGACATCAGGAAAGTTTAATTTGGTTGGGCAGCACTTCCCATGCCTCTCAATGCTCCCCTAAGTTTCATATTTGTACCCAGTTTCCTCAGCCTCTATCCTTAGCCTCCTTTTCTGTGCCCAATTTTTGACTCTTTTCCCCAAACCTCCCCTACCCATGAAAACCCTGTGCAGTAAGGCTGAAATCCCATTGTTTGTTGTCTGCTCTTCCAAAATCTTTACTGTGTGAGTTCAACACTGGACAACTGGGGAGAAGCCTATTCAGGTGGCTGTTGTGGATTAGCCTGGGTTAGAGAGATTTCTTCTGTCTTCTCTTCCTTTCTTTTTCCCACTTCCCTTAATATGGCCTCAGAAGAACATCTGGTGGGTCTGACAGTCGTGTGTAGCTCCCCACCCAGAAGCTGGGCATTCTGTGCACATACCATGACACATTCATGCTGGAGCTTCTGGCCCCAGTGTCTTCAGAATGCAACTTCATTGTGGCACCCAGTGATTCTACATGGAGCCAACCATAGAGAGCAGTTTTATTTTTTTTCCCTTTGGTTGCTTTTTCCTGGTGGAGGAGAAAGGGAGAAACTGAGGAGAAAGAAGTTAGAGAGAGGGATAGCCTGAAGCAAAAAGGATCAGAAACAGGGAAAGAGTGATGGGGAAGGAAGCAAAAGAAAAGATTGAAGGGAAAATGGGAATTGAGAAAAGGAAATGTAAAAGGATAAGAAAGTGAAGGGGAGAGAGAAAGAGAAAAACTAAATGGAGGAATAGGAAATTAAGTGAAAAGATGAGAGACAGAGGTTGAGAGAAAAGAAGGGCAAGAGAGAACGATGGAGCTGGGGACCAAGAGAAGGGAGGCAATAGGAAGGAGAAAGTGAGAGAAGGGAAAGATAGAAAAATAATCTAAGACACTGTGGGAGTATATTGAGAGTGTAAGAGAGAAACAGCCACAAATTAAAGAAGGAAGGAGAGAGAGATTGAGGGAAAGAAGATGGAGAGGACTGGGGAAGATAGGAGGAGAAAAATGGTGAGAATTAGAAGAGGGAGAATAAAAGGGACAATAGAGTTATTGACAAAAAAGGAAATTGAAGATGAATGGAGAAAAGGCAAGAATTAGATGGAAATAAAGATCTGATGATGCAACATTATGTTTGAAAATGTACATTCACAGAAGTCAGGAAATTCAGAATTATGATCCCCACAGCAGCTGTGAATCTGCAGGGGCACACTTGTAGGTGATGGCAGGCGCAGGGCACACAGGGCTTCTACGGTATCATTTGAGCAAGCAAAGTTGGGTTGGGGAGCTGTAACTTTGCATTTTCTGACATTGGTGGTTAAATTATCAAGCATTAACCCCAGTTTTTTACTGTGTATACTATGTCATTTAAGAGCATTGTAAATCTGCCCCATTTACTTTATGTAGTCTATTACTGCAGTTTTGACAATGTTAAGACACAATTCCTTTCCTGAACCCCCCCTCCCCAAAATGCTTTCCTTACCCCCAAAATGCCTTATTACAAACATCTTTTCCAATATCAAAGATGGGGGTAGAGGAAGACATGGCCAAAAAAGAAGCCAGGATTCATTTTCTATTTAAACTGGAAAACAGTATTTGCTTTAGATTCTGGCTATTTTCTTGTCTTCCCACAAACTAGAGCAGACACTCTGGAATTGCTAGTTACAAAAATGAATACTTTTGACAACCTGCCATTTTTTCAAATTCAAAGCATTATTGCTACTTTCCCCCCACATTGAAACTTGTTCTCTGTTCACAATATAATATTTTCCCCACACCAGTCTAGGTCCTTGACCTTTATGATGAAAGCCAAGGAGGCTTTTACCCCACTAGTTGGATATGGGAATTATCAAATCCTTTGGGTTTTGTCTGGCTGAGTTTAAAGACTAAGATTAAACTCAATTTGTAAAAATTTTGTTGAGTGTCATCATCTGATTCCAGCTTGGATTTGAAAGAATACAACCTTGAGCTCTATGAAGGGGCAAAATGGCATTTTTCCATAATTCAAGAGAAACCTGTGGCAGGAAAAAATAGCTGAAGAGAAAGGAAGGAAAGAAGGAAGGGAGGAAGAAAAGATGAAAGGGGGGAGGGAGAGGAGGAGCAAGATAGTAGAAGGAAAAAAATGAGGGACTAACAAAGAATGGCCAAGAATCCAATTTTATTGAACTTCATAATCCTGTGGCACTCCACTAATCAGAATGTTCAATCAATTGACATAACCTCATTATAGTGCAGTGGAAAGAGCACTGGTCTAGAAGTTAGACGTCATTGTTCTACAGTTCTCTCTACAACTTAATAGCTGCTCGACCATAGGCAAGTCATTTGACCCATGTGAACTTGAAATGTCCTCATCTTTAATATGGGAATATTTCCTGCCTTGTCTATCCCACGAGGTCATTGTAAGAAACCGAGACAATGAATATGGAAAGGCTTTGTAAACTTATTAGTGTTTTTATTAATTGGTTATTTCATTCTCATCTCTTTGAATAACGTTCATTTAGAAAAAGTCATGGGCTTTGTTGCTATCTTGCCATTATTTTATATTCTAGAGTTCTTCAGACTATTACAAAGGTAAATAAAATGAGTGTTTTTGAACTGAAAAAAATTATTGGGCTATAATTATTATTTTTGAGGCATTATTCTCACAAATTTACAAGGCAATGAGGATTGTTTTTCATTATGGTGGCTCAGAGAAACATCCAGATCCTTTTAATGATTTTTCAATCATTATCTTTGGTGATTGTTTTAATGTGGTAAGTACATTTTGTTGGCTTCTACCCCTTCAAAAATTGTTAGGGTAACTTGAAGAACCAGAATACTGTATTGGATTAAATAAAGTGACTATATGAGACATCTGTATTTACTATGATAACCTATAATTGAACTTCAATATATCAGGTGAGGCAAAAGTCACTATTGGCTTTACATATTGAATTGACAAGATAAAAACAAGATTTAGACCTGTGATTTCATTCTTGTGGGAAACTCCCAGTGTGGGAACTCCCTCCATGAATGCATATTGGCAACTTGTCTATTATTTATAGTCTTAGCTGCATGAGGGTAATTAGAGGATAAACGATTTGTCCCTGCTCACCGAGGTGGTACATTACAACAACAAACTTGAACTCACACTTTTAATTAATAACATACAGACAAAATACAATATAAAAACATGAGTATTGTTTATTAATTCTTATTTTCCATTCCATGTATAAAACTGCATCTTAGGAAATTTTGTCTAAGGCAGATACATCTTAGACTCACAAGGTGTTTATTGATGGATGTATCAGACCATTTTTGAAAGTTTCTCTTTTAATTGGGCTCTTCAGCATGGATTATTTCTGGCCATTTTGGCCTCCAAGAGAAATTCTCTGAGTGGCTTTAAGAAATCTGCACTTCCATATATGCTTAAGAGAGAGATCTGTGAAAATTTGCTCTAACAAAGCTCTGACTTTTTCTTCCTAAAGTAAATTGATTTCTTAATGCAGCAAATATAGGGTGCTTAACATGTGTTCAGTCCTATGCTAAGTGCTGTGAGAAGAGATTAAAGAAATAAAAGACCTGGTGTCTGCCTTCAGAGAGCTTACACATTTTTTTCTTACAGAAATTGTTTAAGTGAACTGACTTAGGTTTTCCTGCCTCTTCTAACATAAAATATGGAAGAAGTAGAAGCAAATGATCTGGATCATGGATAAATTCATGGAGGGCTTTCTCCTACATAGATAATAGTTGATCTGTGTCTGAACTGAGAAGGGGAAACCCTGAACAAATCTCCCAGGGTGGCCAACTGAATTTCATCAATGTCCTGGACGAAAGACAAGATGGTGGACCAGATGGTTTTTCAAGATTCCTCCTAGTTTCCATATTTCACAAGAATGTATTTCTGTATGAAATTCTAACCTGTGCAGTGGGTTAGTTCATTGTATCTCCTAATAAGCAAAGTCATCACCCCTTCCAGTTAAAGTAAGGCTGTATAAGAGAGACAGAAGAAAGGGATGAGTTGCTCCCACTTTGCATCCTTTTGGTCTAGCAAGATTTGAATCTTCACTTCCACCTGAATTAATGATATGGTTCTGTATAGCAGATTTTGAAAAAAAAAAAAAAAAAAAAAAAAAAAAAAACTTGGTTGCTAGTGTGTGTGCTCAGCTCAGATGTATTTTAATTAACAAGAGCATTTGCCTGAAAATGAGCAGCAGCCGCTAGCTAAGTCTGCCACAGCAGTTTCTCTCCCTTCTAATCCATGCCCAATGGGCCTAATCCTCTATTGATGACATCATACAGGAGTGTAAGGGCAGCTGATTAGGTCATTGCCATTGGGAGGGAATTTCAGGAAGGATAAACTGCAACAATCCAACTAATTCCATGGAAACCCAGACACCTGTGTTGGTGTCTCTTTGGCAATATCACAAGACAATGGAATTTGCAGGATTTTGACTGGGTGAGAAAGAAGACAAAAATTGGCTCTTCTTTTGGACCTATCAAAAAGAAAGCACCAATAGTTTGGAATACTTGAACTAAGTCAGTGGGACTTAGACGTCATCTAGTTTAGGAGTGAGCTTGACCTCAAAGCAGGAGATTGAACAATTGATGATGAAAATAATTAATTAGCAAACATTCACTGCTTGTATTCAGTACCAGGAATTGTGCTTTGATTTGAGATTTCCAAAAAAAAAAAAAAAAAAAAAAAGGCAAAAAAGCAAAAAGAGTCCCTGCCTTCAAAGAGCTTACATTTTAATAATCTATACATAATGATTTTTTCATTAATATAGCATTTTCTCCTTTTCAAAATTTATTCATATGTATCAGTCATTTCATCTCATCATTCCTACTGGCATTTGAATCAATTTCTGAATAGTTTTCATCATGACCAGGCAGAGTAATAGTGAAAAATTTAAGAGGCTGTGTGGAAGAATTCAGAGAAAAGCTAAATTTAAGACTTCCCTTATCCAATAAGGGAGGCTGTGTTGGTACCCTTAACAAACAAGGGTAACCCATTGCTGCCTCTTTTGAGTCCCTCTTGCCTTTCCACAGTCTCCCTCACCTGTTTCCTGAGGCTCTTCTAGAGCTATCCTGAATCCATTGATTGTGGATCACCTGAAATTTTAATTCTTCTAAAACTGTGGTCTTCCATGATTTGCAAACATGTGAGAGAATATTGGTAATAAGAAATGGACTTCTATGGTTTGAATAGGTTTAAAATGCTGTTGTTCAATTTGATGGACTTTTATTAGGTATCTATTATATGAAACTTCTTAATTGCAATTTGGCTTAATCTATTCAATACTTCATCTTTTCATTATTTACATCTATGGTTTATTTTTTTAAAATAGGGGCAGGAACTATACCTGTGATTTTACTGATACAGACTCACAGATGAGGAAACTTCTCCCAAGACAGATCATACAATTTATAGTCCAAAGGGCTGTTTAGAATATTTTGAGCTTTCCCAAGGTCATATAATCATGTAGGATATGAACCCAGGTTTTCCAGGAACTGACATCACTCACTATTACCCATTCCATAGATGGATACATAGCAGCTGAAGAAAGTTCCTTAAACATATACATATACACATAAGTATAAATGGAGATACACACACATACATAAATATGCACACATAAAGCATGCTTAAATATTGATATTATAATGTACAATTATAGGGGGCAGCTAGGTGGTGCAGTAGATAGAGCACCAGCCCTGAATTCAGGAGGGACCTGAGTTCAAATTTGGTCTCAGACTCTTAACACTTCCTAGCTGTGTGACCCTGGGCAAGTCACTTAACCCCAGCTTCAGGGGAAAAAAATATTATAATGTACAATTATATAATTATTATAGACTCATACACAAGCATAAAATATGTATGCAGAACCTTAAAAAATATATATATATATATACATACATAATATGTCTGGATACATAGATATAAACAGTATATATTGCATGTCTCAGCCTGTGAAATGTGTGTGTGTGTGTGTGTGTGTGTGTGTGTGTGTGTGTGTGTGTGTATGTGTGTGTGTGTGTTTTCTTTTTGAGGTTGGGGTTAAGTGACTTGCCCAGGGTCACACAGCTAGGAAGTGTTAAGTGTCTGAGACCAGATTTGAACTCAGGTCCCTCCTGAATTCAGGGCTGGTGCTCTATCCACTGCACCACCTAGCTGCCCCTATATATATATGTTTTATCCATACCTACAGTCACAAACACATAGACATATCCATACTAACTCGGTGGTCCTTCTATCCAGTTATATGTAATAATCTGGACAATATGCTTATTTCATCCACTTTGTTTTTCTTTTCTTTTGCTTTTTGCTGAGGCAGTTGGGGTTAAGTGACTTGCCCAGGGTCACACAGCTAGGAAGTATTAAGTATCTGAGGCCAAATTTGAACTCAGGTCCTCCTGACTTCACTTTATTTTTCAATGTGGATGGTTAGGTCAATCTTTTTAAAAATTATGATTATATTAGAGGAGTAAAAAGCATTCTAGGATTCAATGCAATCTGTATAATGCCATCTAGAAAAAGAGTATAAAATATGTTAAAAAAATATAAGTGAACACTAGATTGGATGGTTAGGACTGTGTGTGATTGGAATTCAGGCAAAGGAATGTTTCTTGTGGGTTTGAGTATTGTGAAGATTTTTTGGAAAAGATGAACCTTAAGCAAGATCTTTGAAGGATGGAAAGAATTTGGGTAGCCAGGGAGAATGGGGAGACAATTCCAGGGAAAGACGTGAAACAGCATGGAGTAGGCAGTGAGTACTGAAGAAAATGAAAAGTAGGTTGGAGGCACTATCTTTGCGGGGGGAGTAGTGAGAGTTCACAAGACCCCAAGATCTTAAATCATCTTGTTCAGTGTTTTCATTTTACAAATGAGGAAATTGAGATCCAGTGAGATTAAATGACTTGCCCAAGTGGGTCCTCTCATTCATTATAAAGCCTTTGTTCTTTTTATTTTTCCACTTTGCCTCTTTATAAAAATGAGCAGAAAAGAGGTAGCATTCAGGTTATAAAGGGTTACCAGGGCAGAAAATATGATCTGGAGCTTTTCCTCAC
The DNA here is from genome assembly GCF_048593235.1 of Sminthopsis crassicaudata. NCBI lineage: Eukaryota > Metazoa > Chordata > Mammalia > Dasyuromorphia > Dasyuridae > Sminthopsis > Sminthopsis crassicaudata. Next base: position 484,449,705 of record NC_133618.1, on the reverse strand, counting down.
TTCCTTTCCTTGGCTCCGTTGCCTGGTATTGGAGTTAGATGACCAGTTCAGAAAGAGAGGCTTTTTCTAGGTAACTTTAGTTGGGGCGAGGTATCGAGGAAGAATAACTTGTTTCAGGGACACTAGATCTTTTTGAGCTGATGTTGGGCTTTCTGCTCCAAGAAGGGGTGAGCAGGTGAGAGAAGAGTCACCTGAGCAATCAGGCGATAACCAACCCCACATTAAATTCAAGGGACTGGGAATACACAGGCAAACATTTTAACACTTTTGTTCTATGAGTCTGGGAGCCCATCAGCATATAAGGGAGAATGGCCCAATGAAGAAAGTTCATAATCTTGAAGTCTGAGGACTTGGGTTAGAGTTCTACCCTTGACACCTGAAATTACTTGTATGCCCTTAGATTAACTCCCTTGGGCTAGTTCATTTACAGAACGAGGGAGCTGGGTCAAACAGCCTTTGGAGGACCTTCCAACTCCAAAATCTACAGTCTTCTGATACAATAATTTGAGAGCAGGAGAGCTCCCTAACAGCCAAGGAATTACTGGGAAAGGCTTCCTGTACAGTGCAACTTAGCCTTCGAAAAAAGTCAGAGCCACTAGGTGAGCTAGGGGCAGTGCCATTTCAGTGGTCAGTGTGCACTCCGTCATCTGTGGCGGCAGGGCCAGGGTGAGGGCAAGTTGCCAGCGGATTGTGTTGGTGAAATTGTCTAGAGAAAAAAAAAAATAAAGCAAAAACCAAAACAAAGCAAAACCCTCAAAGTACCGATGGATGTGGTGAAGTTGCTTAGCCTCGAAGAAAAGTTTTATTTCTTCTCCCCCCCCACCCCCCAAGCCTGATGTTTCAGTATAATTGGGTTGCCAAAGAAAGGAACCTGTTTTAATTTTTAATTAGAAATCAGAGGAGTAAAAGAGTTAGAATCTGCTTCAGCTGGGGCTTTTGCTCAATGCTGGAATTCTCCTTAATAAGCTGAAACATTCCAGGGCTGCCTCCGTTAGCGGCTGGGCGCAGCGGCTTTACTCAGGGGGTAGACATCTTAATGCTCATGTAATTATCATGTAATTATTTTGTAATGGGGCACCAGAATTTTGCATATATGGCATTCTTTCCCGAAAGTTGGGGGAAAATACTCAACTAATAAAAAGAAGTTTATGGTGGCCAAGATAGAAACTGAGGTGATTTAGCTGGGAGGCTTTTTTTTTTTTTTTTTTTTTTTTTTTTTTTAAGTTTTAGTTTTAAAGAAACACAGCCCCTTCTGCTTCTCCACCGGGTCGGGCAGGTTGTTGAGAGGAGACCTGCTTTGCAGCTTGGGCCTCTAGGTAAAAGGGATTATCTGAGTCTGTTTCTACCAGGCTGGGGGCATGTTTAGCAGATTTGTTGTAGGTAAAATGATATTTTCAGACTGTGTCAGGTGGGGGGTAATTACCTCGTTGGAAGAGGAGCTGGTTGCTGTAGCTGCTGGTGCATCCTAGCCCCGGTGCGCACGGGGGGGGGGGGGGGGGAGGCCCCCCGGCAAGGAGGTGGGGCAACCTGGGAGAATGCCGCGGGCGGGGGGCGGGGCGGGGAGGGTCTGTGCCTCTTTCTGTCTCTCTCCTCTCCGGGGTGTGAGAGCAGGTGCTGGGAGTTCAAGGGCAGGGAACCCTCCTCACCCGTGCGTCAGTGCACGCCTCCTCTGCGAGTGAGTGTATTTCTGTGTCCGTGTGTGTGTCTTTGTGTCTCTTTGTGATTTGGGGCCGTGGAAAACTTTCTGGAACCCTGCGGGTGGATGATGAATTGTCTTTGACAGAAGGAGTTTAAACAGATAATAGGTTAACTTAATAAATTGTATCTGATTGAACTTAGAACGAAGGGACCAATTTTGCCTAAATTCTGTCTTTAGATTTGTGTAATTTCCTTGCCCTCCCTCCCGACTCTCACCCTCTCGTTCTCCCTCCCCCATTAAGAAAAAAATCACCTTTGAAGATAGGAAGAGGAAGCTTGGGCTTTCCACTCCCAGGGGCAGTCCCTTTAAGCTGCATTAGCCCGGCTGCACACACATGCTATTTTTCCTTGGCACGAGGTGGGATTCACCTAGTTAGCGGATTGATTTGTGCTTGGGAAGGCAGCGGAAGGTTTGAATCCCAGCACGGTCTCGAGCATCAGCCGTGCAAAAGACAGGGGGACGAGCAGTGAATCTCTCGGTCTTGACGTTCCAGATGTAGTGGCTGCTGAGGCTGCTGCTTGCAAAGGTTGCGCAGGTTTCCCTAGTAAGAAGGGGGCCAGAAGGCGAAGCCCCCCTATTCCTTCTGCCTTCCCTCCCCCCCAGTGTCTCTGGGGGGCAGTCAATCCCGATGTCAGTGGGATGCCACTGTGCGGATACAAAGCAGATTTCTCTGCTACCTGGGCAGGCAGAGAGAGCTAATGAGGAAAGCTTGGCTTTTTTTTTTTTTTTTTTTTGAGGTGCATAAGCTTCTGTTGACTCTGATACCATCTCTCTGAATAGGCCACAGACCGTGGTAACCAAATCAGCTTGCCAATGAAAGCAATTCAAAAAATTTGAAGCGCATCTCTTTTTTTTTTTTTTTTTTTTTTTTTTAATCTCCCCTCCCCCCAAGATGACTCCTTAGAGAGATTTGCATCTGAATGTTTCTGGCTTGGCTTCTTAAAGGAACTGAAGTTTCCTCATTTGGGGTGATTCTTTTTTTTTTTTTTTTTTTTTTTAATTTAATGTCCTGAAGATGCAATTTAATTTGAACCACCCTGACATCTTTCAAAGCCCACAAAAAAGGATGCTTAAAAAATTCTACCCAAAGCTGGCAGCGACAACGAGCAGCAGGCACTTTATCTTTTTGTGGCTCTGATGTAAAACTACCCTGTAATTAAGAATATTGCCTTTTAGGACTGATGGTGCTGCATATATGCTTTATACTTTTTAAGGTACCTCATTGACTTCTTACCACCATTTAAAAAAAACCTGTTTTACAGATTTATTACAGATCTATTTTACAGATACACATAAGAAGTCAGCGCTGAGACTAATCATAACCACAATAATTTGTATGGCACTTTAAGATCTTCAAAGTACTTTACAATTAACTAGTTTTATCCCTATAACACACTTAGGAATTAGGTGCTTTTCTTTTACAGATGATAAAACTGAGGCAGACGGGTTAAGTGACTTGCTTAGGTACACACCTTAAGTGTCTGAGGTTAGAATTTGAACTCAGATCTTCTTGACTCAGGGCAAGCACTATATCTACTGCGCCATCTGGTGGTGGTAGACTAGAGCTCTCGTTCCTGGGACAATGATGTTTCTATTAATCAGCTTGTGTGGGCTTCCTATCCAGGGCAAGATGTCTTTGGGGACCGGCCTAGCTTCTTTCCAGCCTTGGCCCCGGAATCCTGTGCCGATTTGGGATGGAAACATGGCTTTCTGGTCTCTATTGTAGGCTGGAGCCCGTTTAAGCCAAGAGCTGCTACTCTGGGTAGGGCAGAGGAAGAAGCCCAGCAAGCAGAGCTGCAGGCCGCTTCTGACCTCTTGGCTGTATCATTTGGAATTAGAGGCTTGAGCTAGTCTGCTTTCTGCCAAGGCCCCCGTGTCCCGAGCCATCCGAGGCATGGTATCTGGAGCTCAATCTGATACGTGGGGATCTTCCACTCTGACAGTGGGAAAGCTAATTGGGTTTCTGATTATCCTCCACTTTACTGATGATGGCCCTCTGACTCCTCACTCAGAGGATTATTGCAGTAAGTCAAGGACACCGTTCCCTAAATCTTTGGGAGAATCTGAGTCCATTCCTTTAAGGCTGGAACCTGGCTGCTGCCAGGAATGATAGTGGCTTGGAGGCATTGAGCCATCTTATTAGAAAGCCCAATTTCCCTTGAAAAATCCATTAAAGCAACTTGTCCTTCTCCCCAGCTGTTGTTTGGTCTCTCTGCTCGGAACTTGGCCGGTTGGCCATGGCATTCTCCACTGCTGGGCTGACCCATTCAGGGCAGGAACTTGGCTTGGCTTTGCCCCACATTGAATCTATTCTCCTTCTTTTCTTGAATCTCTTCCTGTCTTTCCTTCTTATCTCCTTCAGCTTCACTACCTGATCAGATCCCTTCTCCAAGTCTGATAGTCCGTATTCACCCTTTGAATCCTGGACTGCATTATGGATTATCGACCCTGACGGACTCGTATTCCCCTTCCCTCCTTGAGCCAGCCCAATTCTTCTCACTCTGGGTCTTAGCAGAGCCGGCTCTTGTGATGAGAGACACTATTTTGGATGGTGCCGCTTGATGCTGACTTCCAGTCTGCACTCAACTGGGGACCTCCGGGCAAGCCGGCACATACTTGGCTGGTGCATTTCATCCTGGTTGTGGTTGTTGTTTTTTGAGACTCTGTCTGGAATGATAAATAAGCCTTAATCCTTGGCTGTGCGAGGCCCCGACTTCTCTGCCTCCTCTCTGTGTCCTACTTCTGGAGACTTTGTGGCTGTCCAGATCCCGAGCTTCCCCTCGCTGGTCTCCCTCTCCCTATGACTTGGCTTTTCAATACTAATTAGTTCCATGGTGAATCTAGATGGTTGAAGAAATGGTCAATCCCGAGTGAGTTTTGTTCTTTTGTTGCCTGCCCTGGTCCAAGATAAGGCTGTGGGAAATTGAAGGTTTTTTTGAACAGCCTCTTCCCCCAGCTCCAGCTGGCTGCATGAGCAGGCTGCATCAAGAGCTGGTTGCACAATTCCAGACCGTCTTTCCCCTGCCACCCAGATTGCTTCTGGGCTGCCTCCCATAGCTAGCTGATGGATGCTCAAGGATTGTAGTCTGAGGTTAATATTAGCCTCTGGGAAACTTCTTTAGGAAAATAAACCTCTTGTCTTTGAAAATGCAGAAAGCAACCCCCCTCTCCAAATAACTTATTAGAAAGGGTTTAAATTTTTTTTTTTTTTTAGTTTATTCACAGTTGGGAGTTATTTCTAAACTTTCCCCCAAGGAATATTGGTAATCAGGAGTTTGTCTATTGATGATATTCTATTCTTGATGGCGTGGTATAAATTTGGGGAAAGTTCTTCCCTGTTCCATTTTCTCTTTAGCCCAGCTCGAAGGTCTCAAAGGTTCATTATAATCTATGATTTTTAGAATGGATAGAATTTTGTTGGCGGTTAAGGGACTTTTAAAGACCATGTAGCAGAATATTTTCACATTTACATATGGGGAAACTGGGGCCACAAGAGGGAAAGTGCTTGTTGGGCATTAGTGGCAGAATCAGAATTAGGATCCAGGTCTCTTTTCATTGGAACAGCCTTTCTCATCCCTTCTTTATGTCCTGCTTCAAACCTTAACAAACCTTTATATCTTGTTTAATTAAAGTTTAGCAAGGAAAAAGAGACAAAAAGAGAAGGCCAGAAAGAATCACCGACAAGCAGGACAGCTTTGAAAGTTCCATGTTCAGTTTATTACATAATTAAAAAGAAAGAACAAGCTCTACCTAGAGATTTGCAGTTTCATGTACCATCCTCTCCATTCCTATATTGTTTGTGGAAATACTCATTTTATTTGGTGCTTGCTAAATTCAGAATGAAAAGAAAATAAAGTGGGAGAAAAATCTGGGTGGGAACCATTCTCTCAAGTTACAAACCAAAGCTCTGCATTTCATCCTCTTTATTTCACTCTGAGGGAGCCCCAGTAGATACTGATCCACCTATTATTTTCTTCACATGTATTTGGCTGGCCTGGCCATGTGTGCTGTATGTTAAGAGAGATGGCCACAGACCATGCATGCCCTGAAAGGGGATCCAGAAATAAATGGGACACAGCCAGCTATTGCCACCAGCTTATGAGAGTGAAGGCCCAGACAATGGGTCTGTTGAAAACCTGTGCGCTTATCACAATTTGTAGATGTCCAGTGGGAATGAAAGAGGGATTGCTTCCTCCTCACTGAGAGAGAACTAGAGGGAAGCAGCTGGTGTGTTGGGACCTTCTGAATGATGGTGGGTCAGGGAGGAGGAGGAGAGGAGGAAGACTTCTAAGTCCTATCAGACAGTGTTTAGAATTGGTTCTAGAATCCAGACTGTTATAGGAGGGCATCCTTGCAGAAATTACCTAGGGAATAAGTATATTCATTGGAAGAACTACTGCAGGGAACTATGTATTTGATGGCACAAGGATAGGGAGCCTTGGATTCTAGATATAGGTCTGATTTGTTTTCAAGCAGCATAATGTCAAGACTGTTCTGTGATCTTAATTAAATGTGGTTGGGTCTGTTGGCCCTCTTTAAAATGAGTGGGTTAGATTAGATGGTCTCTGAGGTTCTTTCCATTGATAGAACTATGCTATGATGACCCTAAGCAACAGAAAACATCAGCCACAATGAATTTGGCCAGTGACTAATTATGGAACCATCATAGAGTTCACTTAATAATTATGAGAGTAGTAACTCACTTTAATTGCCAAATTTATCCAGCACTTTCCTGATAATAATCCTGTAGGGTAGATCACGTAACTATTATTATACTTGTAATGGAGACAGTCTACATGTTAGGAATGAAGACCACCTTATTTTGGAGAGTTGGGGCCTTTTCAGTGCATCCCAGTCAATAGTCTGTCTTCATCAAGTGAAAAATCAGACCAAAAATCAGTCTCATTATGTCGCATACTCAAATTGGGGAGCAGGGCCCTTACATTATGAACCATCATGACTTCTGGAAGCAAACTTTTCACTCTGAGCCCTAGGAAGGGGAAATATCAGTACAAGCATTTGTACTTGGGTCTGCTAACTTCATGTCCAGTTCCTTTTGGGTTTCACTTTCCTATTCTCTAGAAAGGGAATAATAATCCTTTCTTTGATCATTATTTATTAGACAAACGAGATAATATGTGTTTTATTTACCTGTCAGGATTGTGAGAATCAAAATGAAATAATTTATGCAAAGTGTTTTACAAACCTTAAGGTACTTTATAAATGCTAGCTGTTATCATCATTGTCTTCCTCTTTTTTTTTTTTTTTTTGGATAGGATTCAAAGAAAAATCATATCATGGAAAGAGTCTTGCCTGCTATTATTCCCTTATATCACATTTTACTTTTCTATAGACTATTAAATAGGTAGGGAAGTTACTGCTTTTTTTCAGTTAAGTAAAAGTAAAAGAATATTAAGTTCATCCTTTGTAGGATGATTATTGAAGACTTCTTTTAAGCAATTCCAGTAGCAGAGAGCAAGCACAATGTGGATGATATATGCCTTATCCTACTCTGATATAATAATGATAACTAATATTTATATAGCATTTGCTATATGCCAGACACTGTCCTAAGACATTTCTAAATCTTAGGAAAGCTTCACAACAACCCTGGGAGGTGGGTGCTATTATTGACTTGCTCATATACATAGTGTCATGAGAATGGATTTGAATGTAGGTTTTTCTGACTCCAGGCTCAATACCCTATCTACCATATCACCTAGTTGTCACATGATTTTGATTTTTCTAGTCATTATTATTATTTATGTTTATTATTACTTTAACTCATAGTTTTATAGTTAGGGATCAAATGAGATGGTACATGTGAGAGCACACTTTTGACAAGCATAAAAGTTTATATGGGTGCCAGATGGTATTGCCAAGCATCTGTATGTTTGACTAGGGAGAATCCTGGGGAGAGGGGAGCATCTCCTCCTGCTGCTTTTAAAATTAACCAGCTTTTATCTCTAGGTAGAGCTTTTTTCCTGATGGCCTGGAGACCTAGTTCAGTTATTCTAAAGGGAAACAAAATACTTGAGGAAATGAATATCCATCATATACACTCTCTAGGTAGATTTTGGTATAAATCATAAGTTTGTATGGGCAAAGGCATAGTGGCCAGTCTCAGTTTGGAGGAATTGGCTCTCCAACAATTCCTGGCTTTGTGACCCTAAGAAAACCACTGTCTCCTAGGTGTAGAATTTGCTTTGATAGTCAGATTTGCTAAAGCACCCATCTATGTGCCAGGCACTGTGTTAAAACCTGGAAATGCAATGAAAGCAGAAAGAGCTGACCATCTCAGGGAGGGGAGGGGATGTGCAACAGAACACACAAACAGACCAAACAAGATATGTTGGAATATTCTTAGAGGGAGATGACTGGCATTGGAGGGGATTGGAAAAGATTTTTTGTAGAAGGTGGGATTTTAGCTGTGACTTGAATGAAGTGGGAGAAGCTGGGTGGCAGAAATAAAGAGGGATTTGGGGAATGTTGAAAAAAGCACATTAACACAAGTTTAAACAAACAAACACGTTTACATAGGATGATCTAAGAGTCTTAGTGTAAATTTAAGCTTTAATAGTTTAGTGGGATTTTTTTTTTTTTTTGGGATATGTGTAGCCCATCAAGTCTTATCCCATACTTTGTACTCACATAGATTCAGTTCAAATTGGGGAGGGGGGCTTTTAATAGTAATTTGCCTCTTGTGGCTCTCATGGACCTTGCCTGATAGAAAATTGAGAACTTTGGAAGTTAATTCAGACCTGATATAAGGGACAGTGGTGAAGCAGGGAAAAAAGAGGTCAGCAGTTTCTTACTGGGCTCCTTACAATAAGCAAGTCCCTGGTCCACAAGAGACCCTTAGTAACTGGGGGCTTGCCCGAGTACTACTTGTGCCCCAGGCATCCATTCTCTCCAGAGGAGAGGTATGGAGGTCCATGGGCTTGGACCAGAGTAAAGAGAGGGAAGAAGGAGGCTTTGTTTTGGTTTTCTTTACTCTTGCCAAGAAGATGGAGTTTTGATGAAGGCTTGTGCATGGGCTTTGTGACTGCAATCTGTTATCAGCAGATAAGCAGGGGAAGGCAGATTCTGGGATGAATCGTTTCCAAGCAGCAGCGCCAGGACTGTGGGTTACTCACTACCTTGGTGACCTTAGGCAAAGCCCTCTTTGGGACTCGTGGGTAAGAAATAAGGGACAGGAACAAACATTTCTGTAGCTCCTACCACGGGCCAGGGATTATGTTAGATATTTTGTAGATATTGTCTCATTGGATCCTCACAGTGACCCTGCAAGATAGGTGCTGTGATTATCCCCATTGAGCCGGGTAAACTGAGGCAGAGTGGCTTTCCTAAAGTCACCTAGCTAGTAAGTGGTGCTAGATAGAACTTGGGCCTTCCTGAACCAGGCTCAGTGTTCTTCCCCTGCACTACCTTGCTGCCACTCACTGGTGGCCAAAAGGAAGGGTTGATATGGGTTGATTTGCCCCAAGGTTCTTTCCAACTCCAGATCTATGGCCATCCGACCCGTTCTTGTTGTTCAATCATTCTGGTTCTGTCTAACCCCCTGTGATGATCTTGGCAAGAATACTGGAATGGTTTTGTCATTTCATTTCTCTGGCTAATTTTCCAGATGAGGAAACTGAGGCAAACAGTGTTAAGTGACTTATCCAGGGACATACAGATAAGAAAGTGTCCAGCACGCTATCCATTGCTCCATTTAGCTATCCTTTATGATCCTGAGCACCATAAAATTTATTTGGGTTGTAATTTATTCAGGGTCACACAGTCTATGTAAGAGGCAGAATTTGAATCCACATCTTCCCAATTCCAAAACAAGCTATCTTCTCCTATACCATGCTGCCTCTCATGCAAACATTATTACAACCCTATCCAGAGAAGAAAACTGGAATTCAAGGAGGTGAGGAGAAGGGAGCTTGTTTTGGAATTGGGAAGACGTGGATGCAAATTCTGCCCTATATGTAGACTGTTTGTGTGACCCTAAATAATTCACCTAAGCCTCTCAATTTCCCCCAGGAATATAAATTGTATAGAAGGTGACAATGTGCAATAGTAGATATTACTCACTGGAAGTTCCCCTACTCCAGTAAAATCCCTAGTATATTCTAAAAGTAAAATTCTTGCACTATCTACCACACTGAGTCATTGTGTGGATTTCACTTTTAAAATCTTAGTTATTATAGAACTGTGTTGTCAGCCTTTATAACTGTTACTATTAATTTTTTTTTCCCTTCTTCTCTTCTCACTCCTTTTCTCTTCTCTGTCCCTTTCCTGTTGTCTCCCAATTTGTTGAAGTCTCCCTAGCTGGCTGAATGGTCTTCCCATCTGGGTGTGGTTTGGGAGGGCCTGTGAATGGAAACCCATGAATGAGTCACCCTGGAACCAGAGATAGATTCCCTGGGGGGTTTGTAACCAGGGCTGGTTTGCTCTAGAACAGGTGGTGCCAGTGGGTGGAGGGCTCTGGAGGAGTCCTAGAAATTGTTGGGGCCCCAGGAAGTGGGATGGGTAGTTTCCATGACTCTTAGATATTAGGAAAACAAGCTGAGTGATTTAGCATCAGTAAGGATGTGGACTGAGAGGACATTGCCTTCCTCTGGGATTTATTTCAATGAAAATCCCATCTGGATTAAGGTGGAATCAAGTCTGGAGGCTTGATAGATGTCAGATTATTTGTTTTAGAGCTAAAAGGGACAGTTAGAAAACCAAAAACAAAACTAGTCTATCTCTATTATTATATAGAAGAGGAAACAGACTTGCCCATGGTCACATGGGGAGCAAATTGCAGAACTGAGATCTAAACTGTGTTCTTCTGGCTTTAAATTTGGGGCTCCTTCACATGGGCTTCTGCCCTCGACTGGAGAATCCAATGAGTGCATCCACCCGGTGCTGGGGTCGTAAAGCTCGACCTGGTCACTTGGTCCCTCAAAGGAAGAGACATCTGATGCCATCTGCCCCAACATCTTCACGTTATAGATGAGGAAATTGAGGGCCACTGTCATGCTACCAGTAAGTATTGGAGGTAGGATTTGAACCTTGGTCTCCATGATAGCCAAATTCCACACTTTATCTATTAGACCAACTGTCAGATTGGGACACCGTGAGTTAGGCCCAGAATTAGTTCAAATCCAGTCTTAAGCCCTTACTATCTGTACGACCCTGGGCAAGTCACTAAATCCTGTTTGCCTGTTTCCTTAACTGTCAAATAAGCAACCACAATATCCTCCCTAAAAAACCTCCCTATGGGTTTCCCCCATCTCCACCCCTCATCTCCTTCCTCCTCCTCCCCACTATCCCCATTGATTGCCATAATGCCTTAGACCTAAAGAACCATTCCACATCACATCTATGAGGTGGTACCAGGAAGCAGATGTGCTGACAAAGTAGGGCCTCCAAGCTATGAAACAACTGTCTTTCATGGTACCTTCTGTGCAAAACTTTTTTATAAGCACCCTAAAAATATTGGCTTTTTATTGTTGTCAGAGCCTGTGATTTATCAGTGTATGATGTTCTTAGTGTGAAAACACCCTTTAACAGCATAGATCAGCAGCATTTACAATTTATAGCATTAGAGAGTTTGCCCAAGACACCAGGAGTTAGACTTATCCAGAGTCCTGCAGCAGGTGTATTTCAGAGGCATTGGGATGGGAACCCATGGCTTCACTTTAGGACTGGGGGTCTCAAACATGCAAAGCCTACCTGTGGTCTGCAGTATTCCTGGTCCAACCAGACTAAAACATAATTGGAGAATATTTAACAAAAAATTGAAAATACAATGAAAATAGAGATAATACTACATTTTAAAACTAGGTCAGGTCAGTATGTGGTTTGCAGGGATCCTTAAAATTTGGTGACCTTCATTTCAGTTTTTGGGTTTGACCCCACTGCAGCAGAACATACATTGCCTCCTTGGATCTGGTTTAATAATGCCTTAATAATAATAATATTTTGCAAAGGGGTTGGCCCTTAGAGTTTACAAATTTCTTTTTACCTCCATTTTCTTGTGAGTCACAAAACAAACCTATTTGCTGGGTAGGAATTATTTCTTTTTAGATGAGGAAACTGGGATCCAGAATATATGTAGAATTGAGACTAGAACCAGGTCTTCTTGATCCTAGCTAGTCCATTGCTCTTTCCAATATACCACATTGTCTTCAGAGATACTTTAGAGAATATTTTTCTCTACATGTCATCATTACTTCTCACGCCCACCCCACGTCTCCTCCCTCCTCCCTAATACCCCCCATTGATTGCCATAATGATTTAACCCAGGTGGTCGACTATATGGAGGATTGGCCCAGGGGAAATAATATTCCCTGGTCCCAGCCAGGGTCTCAGATGTGCTTTGTGCTCCCAGGGGCACTTCCCTAGGGAGCCAGAGATCTGGGTCCTTGTTTTTCCCTCCCCCGCTCTCCCCCCCCAAACAACTAGCTTTTGTGGGTGGAAGGGATAGAGTGAGGAGGTGGGGAAGAGGTGGGGTTGGCCAGGGTGGGAGAGGGAGCCTGCAACTGTGGTGTGGACTAGAATTACCTATTTATCTGGATAAAGCGCCTTTTGTAGAACAGTCAGTGCAAATGTTTAGATAATTAGAACAAAAGCCAAAAGAACAATTCAGCTCAAAGTGACAAGACTGGAAGGCTGGGTGCCCACCAGGATGGTGGTTTTTTTCCCTGTCTCCCTAGTTCTCCCCAGCCTTAGCTGGGTTTTGATCATGCTATTTAGAAATCCCTTTGTTGTAGGATAAACTGACATTGGCCCTCATATTTCTGCTGTGAAGTTTGCTGTATACCAAGTGATCACTCGGGAGAGCTAGACCATTACGAGCTGATTAAATGAGCTAATTTTAATTTGTTCAGTGGTTACACATGCACAGACCTTTTGGTGCCCTTTTCCTGTTTGTTTTTTATTTTATTTTTAAAAAAGAAAAAGACCTCTAAGAAACCTCATTAACACTTCCCCCACCCCTCTTTAGATTAAAAAAAAATTTTTTTTTTTTTTTGGGTAAAGCTTGAGGATTACTGTTTTAAAATAACAGCATTTATTTTCAGTAATGATGAAGGCAATTAGATTCATTTAACCCTGTTTACTATAACAAAGTGCTTTATGTAATAATAAAAGTAACGACAAATAACAATTGTTTCATGTTTGTAAAGCTCTTTATTTTGGTTATTTCATTTGATCTTCCTAGCTACCTTGTGAGGAAGGTATTATTATTATCCTTGTTTTACAGATGAAGAAACTCTGACTTAGAGAGATTAAATCGCCAAGACATATACCTTAAAAGCATGAGACAAGATTTGAATTCAGGGCACTTGTGAATTAGTAAGGATATTTATCCTCATTTTACTAATGAGGAAACTGTTTCAGAGAGCACAAGTCACTTTACCTGTCCCCGGTCACATGTAAAGGGTGAGACTTGGTTTCTAGTCTCCATGTCTTCCAAGTTCAGCATTTTCTCCCATTGTCCCATAGTGCTGGGAGACACCAAATGAAGCCGTCCTGGCCCCAGGCCATATTGCCAACAGTCTTCCTGATGATGGGAAGAATGATAAGTCAGAATTCTTCTATCACCACAGTCCTTTGAGTCAGGGAGTGTGAGGATCATGGTCCCCATTTGATGGGGGGGAGGGGGAGGATTAAGAAGGCATTGCCTCCTTGACATGGCCAGTGAGTGTCGGGACCTGGCCTGGAGCTGCAGCCTTTGTGACCTGTATTTTGTTCCCCACAACGTTCCTGGCCTTTGGACTCTTGCAGTTGGGAGGCTGCTAGCCCAGAGCAGGGAGAGCTCCATTAGTCTCTGCAGTGGCTGGTCATTGTCTGGACCCATCCTCCAGTCTAGGAAGGGGTTAATAATGCCCGGCCCCCCTGGACGCCTGCAGGAAGGCCAAGCCAGGCAAAGTGTAGCAAAGTATATTGAGGGAAATTATGCTGTTAAGTTGCTTTTTGCAACACTTATGGGGAGTTCTGCCTCGAGAGGGAACCTCTGCCTGTAATCTGTAATAGTGAGTGCTGTACAAAGGGAACAGTAATTGTGTAGTTGCATAAAATGTTTTCCATTTTCTTGAAAAAGTTGCTTAAGCCATTTGGTGCCTTCCCTCTCTTTTACCTTCTCTTTATGTATTATCTTTTTTTTTTTTTTTTTTTAATGTATTTCAATAGGCTGTTAACTACACACCTTTATTGCCTTTAAATTGTGAGCTCAGCCTAAGAAAGATGGTTTATATAGAAATGCATTGTTAGTCAGGGGCCTGGAGCCCGGTTTCCCCTGGAGTTGATCGGCATGTTTGAGCCGGGCCAGTTTTCCTCAGCATTGTTTCCATTTGCTGAAAGCTCTTTCCCAGAGACGGTACCCCACCCACCCTCCATCCCCGGGGTTGCCTGGGGAGAGAGCCCCCTCCCTTCCAAGAGCTTCTCCCCACTCCCTGCACAAATAGCAGCCCGGGCCCCCGTTCTTGTGGCAGAGGAGCTGGCACCCAAGGGCAGGGCCCCAGCGTGTGGCAGGCTTGGCTCCCCATTCTCTCCTCCCCTCCCTTCCCTCTTGCCATCAGCTGGGAAGGAGGCTTTGGAACAGTCTCTTGCTTCTGAGCTCGCTCGGTTGGAATCCCCTAGTGAAGGGAGTTTGATCTCCCTCCCTGGAAGCCGCCTCTGTGGACCACAGCGCTGAATTGGGTCAACATCTGGACAAATGGCTTGAGATTTCTGCACTTGGCCTTTCCTTGCATCCTCTCCCCTCCCACCCCTTCCCCTGCCTCCTTTCTTCCCTCCTCCTTTTCTTTCTCTCCTAGAACCAGAGACAATACCAAGTGGCTGAGCTAGCAGAGAGACCTCGGCCCATCCTATCCCCAGTGGACGGGGTGGGGACGTGTCCCGGAGCTGAGGTCACTGGTAGGGCAGTGTGAATAGATTTCCCCAGCACTTTGCCAGCGACGCCGCTGGCCCATGGGTGAACAGAGGGATTGAGTTTCGGCTGTTGCCACTCGATTAAGCTTCCCCCTGCGGAAGAGGCTCACCTCAGGAAGGATTGGGGAGGAGGGGGGAAAGGTAAGATGAAGGGGGTATGTCTGGGGCTGGGGAGGAGGTGGAAGTCCCCGGCCAGGACTGGGGGGAAGAAATGGATAGAGCAGAAGTCAGGCCTCCTGACAGCCAAGTGTTGCATTATAAACTCCTGGTTTGTTGAGAAGCAGAATGTTTCCTCAGAGGGGAATCAAATCCAGAAGGAGGGAAAAATGTTTTCCAGGGATGTGAATGGAACATGGGACTGGCCCCTTAAAGGCGCTCCCTATCTCTAGAAACTGTCCCCTCTCTTCCCCAGCCTGAGGATGCCCTAGCCCTTCGGGGAGGAGGGCGTGAGGGATGCTGTCCCACACTGGGGGGGACCCTGGGTGAGCATGCTTTTCTTTATTAGCAATGGGCTTTGGAATACCTTCAGGATTGGTTTTGGAATATGTTTTTTTGTTTTTTGTTTTTTTAATTTTCTTTTTCTTATTATTCTTTGGCTCTCCCAGAACTACCTCCTTCTCTTGCAAGGCCTTTCTCCGTCCTCCCTCCCTTCTGGCCCGGCCATTTTTCTTCTTCTTGGTTCTCTTGTTCTCACCTATCCTCGGTTCCCGCTCCTTGGCTCCTGAGCTATGGAAAATATTATTCACTCTTCTTCCCAGTTGGTAACTTCTGGGTCCTTTTCCCGCTGCTTCTGTGCCTCTGCTGGAAGCTGGCAGACAGTAAGCACTTAATACTTGTTGACTTGGTTTGACTTTCCCTTTCCTGCCTTTCTTTCCAAGTGGTCCCGATCTTCCCTCTCTGCTGTCCATCTGGTGAGGTTAGAAAGTTCTCTGTAATGACTGGGTTTTGCTACTAGAGTTAGGACTGGACACAAAACAAGAAGATTCAGGTCTCCGTGGTGAGGGTATGGGGATTCCTTTTTTTTTTTTTTTTTTTTTTTTTTTAAATCACTCCATGATGTCTTCTAGAGATGGCCTTTATCACGGCCAAATAGCCAATCCACAAAGAGCCTGCCGATCTATAACCTGAGCTAGTTAAAAATACGAATATGGCTTCTTGATGGAAGAGTCTAAGGTTTGGGTCTCCCGGGATGTTGTTAAAAAAGACCTGTAGCGGATATGGACTTTGCATTAGGAGTACCTTTCTTCATTTTGAGAGATGATTGGTGAGTTTCTTTCTTTGTATTCTATAACTAAGCTACCCAGATAGCGAACTTTTGTTCTGTAATTACACGGTATTTAAGAAGCAAATTGATAGGATAACGTGTTATTATTGGCTACTGGGTTAATAGCTATTTTGGCTGGCGTAATAATACTGCCTAATGTTTCTGGTGTGCAGAGCAGAGAGGTAAGATATCCTACAGAAGGGTGATGGCAGTGGATGGAGTATCTGACTTCTGTAGAGCCCTTTGGGGTAGCATGTTGGCCTGCAAGGCTATGGAAGGTAAGGGGCCCGGTGGCATCTCAGTCCTGTTGGAGAAGCCTACAGGGAGTTGGTATTGGCTTTCCCAGGGTTCTTTAGACACTGGGAGAAGGTAGTTTCCTGCTTCCTGGACCCTTGCTACCGTGATGAGTGCCATCATTCTCAGCAAAGACATATTCCAAACATGAGGAACCAAGATTTTGGGGATATTTAATTCTTTTTTTTAATTGGTTGCCAATAACTTTTGAAAAAATTGTTTATATGTTTTTACATCATTTTTATGTCCCAGTATATTGCTTCTTTCCCTGTTCTCCTGCCCCTCAGAGCCCAGAGTTCTTAACTTGGGGTTATGGATAGTTTTTAGTAATTTTGTGAACTTGTATGGGAAAAAGAATTGCATCTTTGTTTTCACTAACTGAAATTTATTGTTTCTTTTAATTATGAATGTAGGAAGCAAATATTGGATCCATAAGCTTTATCAGACTTCCAAACAGATTCATCACACACACACACACACACACACACACACACACACACACACACACACACACACACTTGCATAAGAACAAGGAATAAAAAAGAGAGAAATGAAAAAAAAATCAGTTCAGAGAAAGTATCCTAAATGCTTATCAAACAGAACTGTTTTGGTCCATCAGCGTCACATTACGTTTTCTGTATTCTCTCTTTGACTTGTATTGACGTCTCTCCTTCTGAGATCTAGGAGGGGGCCTAAAAGGCTTCATAGAATTAGGCTGACCTCAAAGGGCCATTTGACAACTGCCCTTTATGAAATTGAGGCTCGGGGTGTTTAAGTGCCCAAAGTCATCAATGGTAGAGCCTGAATTTTAATGCAGACCCCTCCCCCCCAAGGCAGTGCTCTTTTCACTTTGCCAGCCCGAGTGGCTCTTCAGTGTTGCTGTTGAAGAAGAAACGCATCCTCTTTGCCCAGCTGTTCTGGGTAACCTGCCAAGGTTGAGGCCTAAGTGATGGGATTTTGTTTGCCAGTTTCCAGTCATGTGGAAATTCTCTTGCTTTTGACTTTGGAAAAACCAAAAGGAGGTGGCAGTCAGCCTTAGGAAGTCCTGTAGATGGATTGGAAATCCCGGTGGGGGGGTCCAGTAACCTCTCAGAAATCCCAGTGAAGCTCTCAGAATAGACTTGTTACTCACTCTAGAGTGAGGAGCTGTCTCCCTAAGAGGCAGTGAGTATCATGGGAAGAGGAGTGGCTCCATCATTCTAAAACCTGTGTTTGAATCTTGGCTCAGATGCTCACTAGATGTGTAAGGAAGATGAGTTACTTTATTCCTCTGAACCTGAGGTTCTCGCCTGTTGATGTTGCCATCCATTATTCACATCATGATGATACTGTTAACATTAGGTACAAAAGAAATGCAAAGACTTGCATCTAGAGATCCTTGTGTTTTTTCTTATTTCTTTTAGGAATTGTGTTAGAAAACATCTATTTGCCCTTTACGATGCTGTGAATTTGTATTGTGACTTTTTTTTTGTTTTGCTTTTTCTCTTTTTATTTTAAAATGTATTTTTAGCTTATACATGAACATTCTTTTTTAAAAAAATATTTCCATGAGTTATGTTGGGAGAGAAAAAATCAGAAGAAAAGGAAAAAAAGCATGAGGAAGGAAAAAAAAAGTGAAAATAGTATGCTTTGATTTGCATTCAGTCTCCTGGTTCTCTCTCTGGAGGTAGATGTTATTTTCCATCCAAAATTTATTAGAATTGCCTTGAATCACTGAATTGCCGAGAAGACTTAAGTCTATTATAGTTGATCATCACACAAACTTGCTGTCATTGTGTACAATGTTTTTCTGGTTCTGCTTGCTTCACTCAGCATCAGTTCAGGTAAGTTTTTCCAAGCCTTTCTGAAATCAGCCTGTTTATCATTTTTTATAGAATAGGTAATGTTCCATTGGTTTCATATACCATAACTTATTCAGCCATTCCTCAATTGATGGGCATCCACTCATTTTCCAATCTTTTGCCAGCATAAAAAGAGCTGCTATGAACATTATTGCACATATGGGTCCTTTTCTCTCTTTTATGATCCCTTTAGAATACAGACCTCCACAGTCGCATTGCTGGATCAAGGATTTGCACAGTTTTATTGCCCTTTTTCCAAATTGCTCTCCAAAAGAGTTGGATCAGTTCACAACTTCACCAGTAATATAGCAGTGTCCCAGTTTTCCCACATTCCCTTCAGCATTTATCAATGTCTTTTATTGTCATTTTAGTCAATCTAATAGGTTTGAGGTTGGTACCTCAGAGTTGTTCTAATTTAATTTAATTCTCTAATGAATAGTAACTTAGAGCATTTTTTCAAGTGACTATTAATGGCTTGAATTTTCCTTTCTTTCCCCCTTCCCTCCTTCTTTTCCTTCTCTCCCTCTCTCCCTCCCTCCTTTCCATCCTTCCGCCCACAATTGGGGTTAAGTGACTTGCCCAGGGTCACACAGCTAGGAAGTGTTAAGTATCTGAGACCAGATTTGAACTCTGGTCCTCCTGACTTCAGGGCTGGTGCTCTATCCACTGCGCCACCTAGCTGCCCTGGCTTGAATTATTTAATTTCAAAATTGTTCATTCATGTCCTTTGACCATCAATTGGGGATGACTTGTATTCTAAAGTTCTCTCTATATTTTTTAAATGAGGCTTTTATCAGAAACACTGGCTATAGCTTTCTGCTTCCCTTCTAATCTCAGCTGTATTGGTTTTGTTTGTGCAAAAAACTATTACATTTAATGTAATCAAAATTATCTATTTGTATTGCACCAAGGGTTCTCCTTTCACCCTTATCTTTTAATTTAGCAAAATGGATGGATAGAGAGATGGACATAGGTTGAGGAAGACTGGTTCATATCTTATCTTTGATATTTACTACCTGTGTGACTCTGGGCAAGTCCTTACGTTTATTTAGCTGTAAAATGGAAATTATAATAGTGTCTACCTTATAGGATTACTGTGAAGATCAAAAAAGATTGTATGCAAGGCTTAAAGTGCATACTTGTTGTTCATTTGTTTTCTCATTGTGCCCGAGTTTGAATCTGTGCTCTCAATAATACGGCTTCAACAAGTCTCAGCCTCCTCTGTCATTATTCTCCCAGATCCAAACAGACCTTGTGTTTTCCCCTCTCTCATCTCATTCCTTTCACTGGACCACCCTCAGTTCTACCTGTCACAGGTCTGCTCAGCTCTGCTCATTCCCACGCCACTGCATCCCCAACCCCTCCCTCTGGCACTTCTTGCATTTGCCCTCATCTTCTGGTTGTCTCCTGTAGCAGATCATAAGCTCCTCAACCTTGGGGGTCCTTGTCTGTCCCTGTATCTCCTTATAGTGCTTACAGGGCACAGGACTCTTCCTGCGCTCTAATTGTGCTTTATTCTAGAGGAGGGGCACATTTAACAGGAGGGCATTTGGACAACTCTCCGGCACATCAGATGTCTAACCGGAGGCCATTGCTCTTCATCATTAGGTCCTTCTGGAGCCCCAGGCAAGGATGGGTAGGAAGGGAGCCCGGGGTTCTGCTCGCAGGGTGTGCCGAGCCTGGCAATCTGGATCCTAGCTCCTCATTCATTCCTGATAAAAGTAAAAGGGGCTGCTTTGCTGTGAGTGTGTGTCAGGAGGATGGCGAGTTTGGTTCAGTAGAAAACCTCCCCCATGAGCTGCTGAGGGAGGGCTCTGTTGGGAAAAGTACACACGCACATCTCTGTTTGAGACAACAGCGGCCGACGGGAGACCCTCTCTGGTGTGTTTGGAGAGAGAGTCACTGGCTTAGGCTTTCATCAGCCAACAACACAGAAATGCCCCTGAAAATGGTTTGCTGGCTGTATCTTTAAGAGCAGGGAATCTCAGCTTATTATCTTATTAAATTTGTCAATTTGTTCTGCTCTGGTTTGAATAAACAGGAGATTTCTTCACCCCCTCCCCAAACCTTTTTTTCTATTGACCACCCTTCTCTCTTTCCCTTTGCTTCTTTTGTTTTGATGCCATTTTTCTGAAGCTAGTTACAAATAATTACAGGCTACGGATCGGTGTGCCTGGAAAAAAAGATGTTTACATATATTTAGGATGCCAGCTCCTCATCCCTTTGCAGTCTCTCCCATCCACAGCATATCCACTTTCTCTTTCTCTGTGATATTCTTTAAAATAAAGAAATGACAAATGCAGTAGGCACAGAGACTGAACTAATTGCATTCTGCCATAATGCGCAGAGGCCTTAGGGATTGCTGGGGCTGTCTTGCCAGAGCGGACCCCTCTGTGCTCAGGCGAGGGTCAGATGGAGCGGTCAGGCTCATTAACTCCTGAGCTTCCAGCGGGAGAAGCTCTCTCCCTGCCATCTTCCAGCACACCCACGGCCTCCACTGCTGAGTCTGCTTCCCGATAGAGGGCCCAGTGTGGGGTCTGGGGTATGTGGCTGTCCAGACCTGAAGCAGCTGGTGTGAATACAACATCTCAAGTGCTCTCCTCTTTCTCCGTGTTCATGTCTCTAGCTGTCAGCTCAGAGTGGGCAAGGACCCATGTAGCTTTCTTAGCTCTCTTTGGTCAAGTGTCTTCTTCGAATACTTGGAAATTTAAAAAGATGACTTAGAAATACATTTTAAGGCCAAGTGACATACAGTCATGACAGGATAAGTACTTGGGGGGAGAGAAATTCTAATTTATATTGCCACAGGATCTACACCTTTCCTCAGCCATTGTGTTGTTGGTATCCTGCTTTTTCTTGTTTTGCCTTCATTTCTTGGGAATAGTTGTCAAAAATCCTATTGTTACTCACAAAATATCCTCACACAGCCTCCTGAGGAATGCCCTGCCTCCTTTTAAGCAATCCTGTAAGCATGAGGTTCGGTACGGTGGTATAGTACCTTTGGAGATGTTTTCTGAACGGATGCTAGCATGGAGGTGGGAGGGAGGTGAAATAAGCAGTTCTTCTTAAAAGGCAGGCCTTTTTGGTTATCTGGGGCAAGAAATGGCTTTATTCATGGTGGCAATATACACAATTACTGCTATTCATAGTATTGTAAGGAGTATTTCAGCTGTGGGTAAATTTTCATAGGTATGCTGATGTCCATCAATTTGTATTTCCCTTCTATTTGCAACCTTCTTGTTGTCACATGTCCTCTAAAAAATGGGAAAGAGGAACTTTTTTGTGGGGGAGGGGGCTAAAAATCTAATATTTACAAAGTTTTAGGTAAGGCGTGGGTTTTACTTTCCTGGCACTTATCATCTAGTGAAGAAATAAGACACAATATATCTCTAGTAAATACAATTATGTGATTAAATTTGTTAGGGAATTTCCATTCCTGTTGGAAGAAGCACAGACCAAAAATACATAGGTTTAACTGAGCTTTTGGAAAATGATTATGAAGCCTTTCTTTGACCTGCCCTCTCCCAGGCTTAAAAATCAGTACCTGGACTATTGCAGTAATCTTTTCATGGTACCCTGTTCAAGCCTCTCCATTGCCCCTTCATCTGTCTTGGTGATCTTCTTACAGCACAGTTCTGACCCCATTACCCCCTCATCCTCAGTAAGCTACAATGGCTCCCTATTACCTCTGGGATTAAATATAAAATCCTCTGGCTTGTAAAACCGTGCACTGCTTGATGTCTTCCTATTTTTCCCAATCTTCTTATCCTTTCTTTCCTTGCAAATATGTTTATAATGCAGTGACATTGGTTTGCTTGCTAGTCTTACAGAACTCTCCATTTTATTACTCTTTGCCTTTTTACTATTTTCCATGCCTGGAATTCTGTCTGTCTGTCTTCCCCTCTACCCTCCCCCAATCTTCTTCCAGCTCCCATCCCCATGTCCAGCCCCTGACTTTCTTCAGGTCTCAGCTTAAATTCTACCTTCCACAAGTCTTTTCCCTTTGTTTTCCTCAATGCTTATATGTTCCCTCTGAGGTTATCTCCAATTTACCGTCTCATCTCTTTCTTTCCACCTACTTAGCTATCCTTTTATCTACATTTATATCATTTCTATATCTCTAGTTGTTTGTATGTAGCTTTTTCATCAGAGTATGATCTCCTTGAAGACAAGGGATTATTTTTGTCTTTCTTTGTATTCCATTATTTAGGACTGCTTCTAGCATATAATGAGTACTTAATAAAGGTATGTTGATATGTCTTGAGAGGGCTTCCCCTAAAGCCAAGATGGCAATAGTAGAAATAACCACTGATTGTGTAATCACAGAATCATAGAGAGGCTACTTGGTTCTGTTCATGTCTGAGAAATGGGTCATCCAGTTTTCTTTGGAAGACTGAGTGAGCAAGAGCTCACTAGCTTTGAAGGCATCCCATTTTACTCAACTTGCTTTATTTAGTAATTGATTTTTTAATATACTTTTAATAAAGTTTAATATTCATTATGAACATCTTTTCCACCACTTTTTTTTTTTTTTTTTTGTGGTCATTCAACAGAACAGTAGCATTTGTTAGTTCTGGAGTATAAATTTTTTTTTCTCTCTTTTTTCTGAGGCTGGGGTTAAGTGACTTGCCCAGGGTCACAGCTAGTAAGTGTTAAGTGTCTGAGATCAGATTTGAACTCAGGTCCTCCTGAACTCAAGGCTGGTGCTCTATCCACTGCGCCACCCAGCTGCCCCCTCTGGGGTATAAATTAAAACATTGAAAATGTTAGGCTTGTTAAATCTGGTTCCACGTCATCAATGATTGAGCATTAATAGTTAAATTTTTCCTTGCTGCTTGCTGTTCCATCATTTCCATCACATTGAGTCCATTTTGAGGTTTTCTTGGCAAAGATACAGAAGTGGTTTGTCATTTCCTTCTCTAGCTCATTTTACAGATAAGAAAACTGAGGCAGACAGGGTCACACATGTGGTGAATGTCTACAACTGATTTGAACTGATGAAGATGAGACTTCCTGATTCCAAGGCCAGTCCTCTACCCCAGGTTTTTCTTTACTTTGAGTCTTAATCTACCTTTTGTCATATGCTCATTGCCTTTCAGTTAAAGAGAACTTGTGATAACTCTTCAAATAATTAAAAAAAAAAACCCAAAACAAACAAACCCACCTTACTTGCGTGTTCTTCTTTCCAAGCTAAAGAATTGCGTAGGGTATGGGTTCACATCCCAGCTCTTTGTGCTGTCATCTTGGGTAAGTTGCCTTCCTTCTCAGGTTTAGTTTTTCTGTGAATTGGAAGTTTCAGCTTTTCAAAGTTCGGCTCTAAATCCAGTGATTCTTATGCCCAAAAGTGCATACCCTTTGATCTAGCAGTCTCACTACTGGCACGGTATCCCAAAGAGACCATAAAAGAGGGGGCAGGACCCACATGTACAAAAATGTTTGTAGCAGCCCTTTTTGTAGTGGTGGCAAATGGAGTGGATGCACAAGTTATGGTATATAGTGTAATGGAATATTATTGTTCTATAAGAAATGATGAACAGTTGATTTCAGAAAAGCCTGGAAAGGCTTACCTGAACTGAACTAACTGAAGCAAGCAGGACCGGGAGAGAATGTTGTTACAGTTATAACAAGATTATATGATGATCAATTGTGATAGCTCTTATCAGCAGTGTGTGGTGATCCAAGAGAATTCCAATAGACTTGGGATGCAAAATGTCTTCTTTATCTGGAGAGAGAACTATGGGGGCTGAAAGTGGATTAAAGAATAGTATTTTTACCTTTTTTGTTTGTTTTTTATTTGTTGTGTTTTTCTTCCCCTTTTGGTCTGGTTTTTCTTGTATAATATGACAAATATGGAAATATATTTAAAAGGATTATATATGTTTAAACTGTATCAGATTCTTAAGGAGGAAGTTAGTAAGGGGGAGAGAAAAAAATTGGGACATAAAATCTTACCAAAAAAAAAAGAATATTGAAAACTATTGTTACATGTATTTAGAAAAATGAAATAGTATTTAGAAGGGGGGGAAATCCAGTGATTCCTATGCTTAAACACCGCACCCCAGCTTTAGTAACTGAGATATCCACAGATTTTGCCCAAACAATGTCAGAGACTAGCTTTGAACTTGGAAGATGCTTCTTTTGCCCCTCAGATCTGGCTGAGTGGTTGGAATTGACTACTTTTCTGTATTTTAACAAGATGCTTTTATTTTTTTTCTACAACTGGTTCTAATAACACTTTAGGCTTGAAAGCTTAGCAATGAAACTCAGTACAGCAATTTTTCTCTAGGCGGAAAACACAAAAATCCGGGGAAATGGAAATTTTCTCTGCTGAGTTGTAGATTTGGATGAGTATAAAGGGTGAGGGAGCCCCACAGAGTAGCCTGTGGCGCTAGCTGGAACATTTCAGCTGCTGTGGCAAAAGGATTTTTCTTTTTCTTGGGAAAACTTTGGAGTTGAATGGGAATGGGCCCAGTCCGCTCCAGCTGCCCCCCATAGTCCCACGGTCTGGGTGGGGCTCTGGTTGACATCTTTGTTATGGAGAGCAGGAGTCCTGAGGATGGAGCAACAAAGCTTCTTCACTATCCTAGAAAGACATAGAACTGGTGATGTCTTTATATATTTGGGGGATACATGTGGGAGACAGTAATAATCACCTTTTTCTATGGTTCTAAGGTTTGCAAAGTGCTTCCTTAAGGCACTTATGTTAGACAGGCCGTGCAGGTCTTGTTGTCTTTCTTTTCCAGTAGAAACAACTAAGGCCTACAAGAAGGTCAATGATCTGTTTAAGGTTACAGAGGTAGAAAGTATGGAGGAGTATATGAAATCCAGCCGGAACGGATAGTGGGAGCCATATTGCAGGATGAAGAATTTGTTTTCTTGTTTGAAGCAGTTAATTGCTCCTGAAGATTTTTTTAATCTTGTTTTTGGAATATTGGTATTTGTGTGGAAAATTGGGGAGAGGAGAGAGTGGAAGCAAGGACACCAATAAGGAGGCTTCTCCAATAGACGTTGCAGTGGATCATGGGGGCCCAAGCTAGGGTAGAGTCTGTATGGGTAGAGAGGAGAGGATAGATGTGGGAGATGTTGTGGAAATAGAATTGATAAAACTTTCTTAAGTCTTGGGGTTTTCTGGCCAAGATGCTGAAGTGGTTCACCATTTCTTTCTCCAGCTCATTTTACAGAGGAGGAAACTGAGGCAGGCAGGACTAAGTGACTTGCCCAGGGTCACAGTCAGAGGTCATGTTTGAACTTGAGCCTTCCTGACTCCAGGGCTAGCACTCTATCCTCTGCACCCCCTGGCGGCACACAGTGGTATCAGAAGAAGTCATGGCATTTTGCAGTTGAGATCCATGTTTTGATCAGGAGGGAGTGAAGCTTGGACGTCCGAGTCCTGGGGATGGGAAGAGATTGGGAAGACGAGGAGATATGGACAACTTGTCTGGTGACCTCCACTGAGAGTTTGTTTAAAAGGGAAGAGAAGTGTAAGGTGATGACTGGGTAGGGTCGAGTCAGAGCAAGGGCTGGCCCTGGGCTCAGGAGGGACAGGTGCCCAGGAACCCTGACAGACTCCTTTAAAGATAAAGCGGAGCTCGGGCCGTGGCCAGACAGAAGTCTGGGTTCCTGACAAAGCCTCCAGTTAGTGGCCGCGTGGTCGAGCCTGGGATTCCTGAGGCCCAGTTGGAGGAGAATGGGACCTAAACCTTTGCCAGGCCCTGCCCTCGGACTCTTAAGGGGCTGCTTTGTGACCCAGCTCACTGAGACAGGACAATGCAGGACAATTAGTGACTTTGGGCAGCTCAGTTTCCTTGGATGATCTCTAAAATCTTAGATGATCTTCAAAATCTAACGTAACATTCTGAAGGTTTTATTGGAGGAAGAGGATAGCCCCTTCACCAAAGCAAATGATTGCTTAGTATAGGTTGTATCTTCTCTCCCTCCCCCCAATAATTAGACTCCTCACATGTGAAGAAATGGTTATTATTATCATTATCATTATTATTGACAATAGCCAGTTATTAACATTGATTTAAATAGGAATGAACCTAATTTTGCTCTTTGTACAGATAGGAATCATTCTAACACTTGTTTTGTCATTCTAGAGTCTGTTTCTTTTTCTCCTCCTAAATGGTGTCCAAACTCCTCTCTACTAAACATGATGCAAAATTTTCTCATGAGGATTTTGAGTCAAGCTAAAGCTTTTTAAGAATGAGGGAAACGTGGGCATGTACACAGATGATAGAGAAAGACCCAATGTTCAAAGAGAGGTTGAAGAGAAAAAGAAAATGCCTGAGAAACTGGTGCTAAGGAGGAGAGAATGTGGGTTGAGATAGAGGTATTTTGAGGAAGGAGCCTATGATGGGGGAGCCCTTCCTCCATGAAGTTTGAAAAATTTTGTCAAAAGGCAAGCAGTTGTAAGTATTAATTCATCCCGTAAAGAGCAACAGTTGGTACCACATGATAATATTAAGAGGACTGAAAATTCTTTAGATAAATTTCCATATGACAGGTCTGTAATAGGCCACTAAAGGCACTGGGATGTTTGGGAAGCATCTTTAATCTGGGAGGTAACACTCATATACCTCCCCCCAAAACTAGCCAATCAAAGCGATATCCTTTGAGCCAATTAAGGGACGTATGAAAGCTTGGATATAGAGCTGGAAGGAACAACATCTGAAGCCAACTAGTTCAAGCTCTTCATATTACAGATAAAAAAATTGAGAACACCAGGCAGGTTCACTGATTTACCTAAGGTCACAAAAGTAGCAAAGCATCAGAGGTAAGATTTGAACCTAGGTTTTTTTGACCCCAGAACCAGGTCAGTGATCTTCCTTCTGGATTAAGCTGTCTCTCTCTGCATGTTGGTGGGGTCATATGCAAGAGAGTAAGTATTAAAGTAACCATAATACTCTATCTAAAGTACAGGAATTTATATTTCTCAAAGCATTTTTATTTATATTATTTCCTTTAATTCACAGCAGCTTTTCAAAGTAAGTAGGGGAGATAGAATTAGCCCCATTTGACAGATGGAGAAAGGTGAGCCCAAGAAAAATTATTTGATTTATTCAGGGTTATTAAGATAAACAGTGTCAGAGCTAGGACCAGAATTGATTTCCCTCGATTCTTCTGCTGTTGTTTTTAAAATGAGAAATCAGGGCATAGAAAAACAAAAAAAGACCTTTTATTCTCAGGCTGGGAGGGAGGTGGGAATGAAGGGAGTGGTCCTTGAGAGTCTGTCTGGGACTGAGTATGGCCCACATCACCTGCTTTGGGCATCAGCACCAGGTGTTGATTAGTTTTGAGTTTTGAATCTCTACAGGGACCTGCATTCAGTTCCCACAGGGCTCTGGGAACAGCCCTGAGCTTTTGAGCCAGCATCAGTCTCCTGATCCCATGGCTCAAGCAGAAGCCCAGCAGAATACAGGGGTCTCCTCCTCTGCCCTACCTGTAACCTCCCTCTGGGGTTCTCCCTCAGTTCAGGGGAGAAGGAAATCTAAAGACCCAGTACTCTCATCTGTCCCCATGTGCTAAGAACAGGAGCTCAAGCAAAGAACAGGGAACAAGATCTCTGAGGTAATGAGGACCTGAGCTTTTTAAGTTTGGGGTGGGAGAGGGAGAGAATGTGGGGGAGCGTCTGTTAAAACTAGACCTTAGTGGACAGGTGTTACCTCTAACCACAGCCTCCAAAGTGGATAATTGGCTGTTCTCTGTAGTGGGGCAGGAGCTGGGCTGGGCGTGGATATGAAACTCCCTGCTAGTCTCGAGGGACTGTCCCTCTAGAGCATGGGTGAGTCACAGTGCCAAGGGAGTGAACGTGAGCCACACCTGTGTCATGCAAAGAAAGATGGAGAGGATGTCTCTTTCTAGGGTACCGAGCTCTGTCCTGTTTACAATAGAGTCGACCCCCAATGGAGGGAAGCAGAGGTGGGGATATTTGGACGCATTAGATGAATCTTCCTCTTCTGTGTTCTCCCAAGAATCTTTTTATTTTTAGTGTTTCAAGTGAGATGAGAAAAAAAAAAGTTTTATTCACGCTAACATTACCTGGCTAAATAGTGAGGACAGCAGGCTGCTGGTATGATTCAAGAGGAAGTTTGCTCCCAATTAGGGATGTGCTATAGTTAACCAGCAAAGAATCTAATTGTGCAGGTGGGTCCCGCTTTAAGAAAATCCAGCTTTTGAAAATTTCTTTCTTTCTTTCTTTCTTTTTTTTTTCTTTTTAAATTAGAGGCTGGGATTCCCCCAAAGAATACCTTGAAATACAAACCTCTTTGATGTGGCTAAGCGTTTGTTTATGAAGCATTTGGCCATTCTGGGCTGAACTAGGATTAAATAGAGAAATGTGAAGCTAAAATACCTTAACCGCTTTTATACAGGAAGAATTAGAAATCAAGATAAAGCAGTAAAGATGGAAGTGAATAGTAGTATAAGCTGGCATATTAAAAATCAGATGTAAAACTTGTAAGAATTAAAACTGCTGTAAAAAGCCCAATCTATTTGTCCATCAAGGGAATAGACTGGAAGCAGTGGGAAGAGTGCTTGTTGGAATCAGAATTCTCTCTGGCTCATTCCCATATAGCTCTTTTCTGAATAGCCCTAGTTAGATAATTTTGCCCTTGCCAGAGCCTGGTAAGTGGGGATAAGATGGGGATAAACATAGAGATTTTTGGAGTCAGGATCAAGTTGAAGATTGAGGGCAGAGTAATTAGAATCTTGTAGGCATGTGTGTGTGTGTGTGTGTGTGTGTGTGTGTGTGTGTGTGTGTGTGTGTGTGTGTGTGTGTGTATGTGTGAAAGCCCAATCCCAAATCTCTTTGTTAAATATTCCTTTTCCTAACTTTGCAAACTGGGAATTTCATGTATCCAAGGAATGAGTATATAATATGTATTAAGACCAAGGAGGTATATCCTATTGAGAACAAGTGGCAGGAAAGTTTGTGGATACTTGCACAATAACTGTTACCAACAGCCAATGTAGCTGGCTGAACATTTAGTTGGAAAAGGGGAATGTATCCTTACCCTTGGCTCTGGGTTCAAGGAGGGCTGGTGTGGATAGCATCAGGTTGATGCTGCTTGAAGACAATGAATTTGATTCCCCCATTCATTTTCTGTCATTAAAAACAATTCAATAGAAAAGGCCAGCTGCCCTGGAGTAATTCAGTATAGAGAAAATGAAGCAAAGGGTGAATTTGATTATCAACATCATCATCCTCAGCAATAATAATAATAAGTGAATTTGTATAATAATAAAGTAGCTAGCATTACATAGCACTTTGAGATTTACAAAGCACTTTACAAATATGATCACATTTTGTCCTCACTACAATCCCACAAAAGTAGATGTTATTGTTATTCCCATTTTTTGGATGAGGGAACTGAGCACTACGATTAAATGGTTTGCTCAGAGGTCATACAACTAAATAAATGTCTTTTCGACTCTGGGTCCAGCACTTACTCTGTTGCACCACTTCCTGAATGTGCCAAATCATGAAATGATAGAATATCAGAGCTGGAAGGGAGCCTAAATTACCTCGCCCAAATTCTTTATTTTATCATGACACAACTGAGTCCCAGGGAAGGGATGTACCTTGTCATGGTCTCACAGTAAATTAGTGATAGAACCTGGAGACCAGTGAGCTTCACAGTCTAGGGACATCCTAGTCCGTACGCAGGAATAAGCTTATGTACCTGGTGGATGTTAGACCCAGCTGGGAGGATGTGGCAGGAGGAGTTAGGTTACACCACTTTATATAGAAGGTAAGTCTTTGTACAGAGCAATGTCTCTGTACAATATCAATGTTGGATGAATTCATCCATCCAAAAATTTGTTAAGGGTCTGTTATGGACAAGGCCCTGTCTAAGGCACGGGGGGAGATATGACATGGCTCTTGACCTTCAGAAACCAATAGCCAATATGGGGAGGCAGATGTCACCCAAGGAAAACAACAATGGGCAATATGGAGGAATGTCTTAAGTGCTGGGTGGTGGGGCCCAGACCCTTCTTGCCATGGTTGGTCCTGGAATGGACAGAGATGGGCTGGTGGGTTGGAATGGTCAGGATTGTACATTTTAGGCAGTGGCTGGGTACCATTGGGAGAGCAGTTAGGAAAACCTGAATTCATATTCCACCCCAAACTGTGAGACCCTTAACTGATACCTGTCTATTAACTTTTATGTAAAACTGGGATAATCCGAGCATTTATCTCACAGGGTGGTGATGAAGCTCAAACGAGTTAACAAAGGGGAATTGTTTTTCAAATATTAATGCTGTAAATAAATGCTAGCTATAATTATTACTCAAAACCAGAAAGGACCCCCAAAATCATCTAGTTCTGAGGTGTCAGATATACCGTTATGCGGCCCATAATTCTCCCAAGTACAGTCGGAACCAGATTGAAATGTAATTGGGCTGTGGTTAGCAAAATAAATAAAACACAGTTGAATGCAGATAATATCCCATTTTAACACTTACTTTGTGACCCGCAGGGATCTTATGTACAGATAAGTGAGTCCTGTTTCTGTTTGAGTTTGACATCAGTGACCTACCTGAGGAAGAATAGGAGGAAACACAGGTCCAATGTAGGTAAATGGCTTGCCCAGTGTCACACAGATAGAAAGTGTCAGGTGAGATCTGTGACTCCAGGGCTAATGCCCTTTCTACTGTACTACCCTACCTAGTGGAAGCTGATGCTGGGGAGGTGAGACTTCAGCTGATTTTTGAAGAATTGGTAAAATGCGACCATGAACAAAGGCTCCCTTATCTGATCCCCTAGCAATTATCCCACCTCTTATGCGAGTCTTAGAGTCCACTTTGTAGCATGTATACTGTAGCGCTCATGTCTTACCTTTCCCTACCAGGGGGATAAGAGAGCAGAGACTGCCTTCCTTTTTTCTTTGTATCTCCCCGGTGCTAAGCCCAATGCCTTGTACATAGTAAGCATTCAGTCTAGGTTTGTTGAATGAATGAATGGGCACAGCATGTTTGTGGGTTGGTGCAGAGACAAACTCGACTCGAGAGCAAGGTATGTGTTGGGGAGGAGGGGGAGACAGATTGTGGAGGGCCTTGAAAGCCAGACAGAGGAGTTGGGACTTCATGCAGGGAACAATAGGGCTCCATTGAAGATTTTGTCTCCCAATCCGCCCTTCTGTTCCCAGAGCCCGGGAGTTTAGAATTGAGATGCTTGGACTGAGCTCTGGGAGCCACGTGCACTTTTCTTCCAAATGGGCAAAGTGATTGCCAAGCCCTGCCTTTGAAGTTTCACAAAAGCAGAGAGAGACTTTGCAGACGGTAATTCTAGCTGCTGCGGCTAAAATCATACAGACTGGCAAGGGGGAAAAAAAACGCTATCCAAACACGCTTAATCCTAGTCAAAGGATTAGTTTCTTAGAGAGAAGCTCCACCTATACTTAATAGTTTTAAATTGTTCTGGGTACCAGTTAGACTTTTAATTTTGCTATTCTCTCTGCCAGGGTGAGGATGTGGGCAGAGTTTTGGCTAATTAAAATTGATTTTTAATTTTTAATCTTTTATTTTGGAAGGGGATTGTTTCTGGAGAGAGGGTGCAGGAAGAAAGTTTCTGAGTTTTCATTTGATTCTGTTGGGCCCTTATTTGTTATTATTATTTCTTTTGGCCCTAGTGGGAGGGGTAGGGATAGGGAGGAGCTGAGTGACTCCACACTGGGCCCCCTCCCACTGGGAGGAGAGAAAGAATGCACTCACTTGCCTCTTCTACCCCTCTGAAGGAGGTCTGAAGTTCTATCCTGGCAGTCCCACTTGGGGAATCAACCACCAAGGTAAATATATGGATTATCCTAAAATTTCTGCAGCAATAGGGTGAGTTATTATTGATTCACAGAGCACGACAAAACATCACTGCATGAATTAGCAAACAGCTGTTTCTAATTTGAGTTTAGAACTGTACACAGAGGAACTTGTTTTACTGTTCACTCCTTTCATTTATAATGAATTTTAATCACCGCTACAGGTGAGAAAAATGTAGAAACAAGCTTGTATCTTGTGGAAGAAACAAAGGAGAGACAGATGCTAACAGATTTACAGTCTGTGATAAAAGGGATGTTTTGGTACACTTTACATGTAATTAGAGTGCAGCTGTTTTCAGTCCCAAGTCCACGGAGCACCACAGAATATGGGTTCTGCTGCATTTCCAAAGGGAGTAAAGAAAAACAGTGATTCAATCCTGAAAGCATTTCGTTTATCCTGAGTCGAGCAGAGCATCCGTCCTACCGACCCTTGCTGTGTCATTTATTGAAGCTGATGAAGATTATTTAATGAGGTGTTATTTCCAACTTTCCTCCTCTTCCCTCCTTTCCCAAGTGGTGAAAAAACAACAAACAATAAGACCCATCAAATTTAGTCTTGGGGGGGTTAGGGATTCTGGGTTTTTGAGGGGAAGTTTCACTCTAGAAAGGGTAGAAAGTGGGGGGGGGAGAGGAAGGGAATCTTGGAGACTTATTATCCTATTTTGCTCCTTGCAAAATGTCTGGGGTTTGTCCTTCTCCCTGCCCCCCAATGGGCTGCCCTCTTCAAGAATTTAACCATAGCAAACACTCCAGTAAATTAATGTAGGTTGGCTTTTTTTTTTTTCTTGGTCTGTTTAATTTCTGCAATAAAACTAAGGCTCAATTGCATTTTCAATTTCCGCACTAAGTAAATTTGTCTAAGGGATAGAGCAGTGCAGACTGCTTGTATGTTTGTCGAGGTCACGTTGGCTGTGTCTTCAAGGTGAAAGGCGAGCTCCTACCTTCCTATCTCCAACCTTTTATGGGTAGGACGTTGGCCCTGGACTAGCTGGGGCTGTGCTTTGGATCCTAACTCTGGCCAAGGTTCCAGCCCCATTGTAGGGGACTACAGATGCCTTTATTGTGGTCTTGGCCATCCATGTTTCTGAGGGTGCCGGCTTTTCACTGGAGAGGGAGGGCAAGAACCATAATTAATGATTCTTCATCCTCTTCTCTCTCTGCTCTGCAATGGGACTTTCCAGGAAAAGGAAGGGGAGGGGAAAAATGAGAAAGGGTTTCTTTGTTAAATCCAAGCATCATAAACAATAAAGTCAGATTATTGAGATCTCAAATCACCTTATGCTGCAACAGCAGAGGGTTTTGTGATCTGAGTAATTCTGACAATCCCTCTCCTGTGCTACTCATAGTTTTACAGATTTGGAGCTTGAGGGAGTTAGAAGTCACCTACTCTAATTTTCTCATTTTCCAGATGAGACCTGGAGAGGCTAAGTGACATATCTAAGATCACACAGATAATAAGTGTTTCGATTCTGAATCTCTGCCTAATGATTTCAAAAACAGAACTGTTTGCAAAATATCTCAACTTCTAAGTACTTGGAGTTAAAATCATTTTTTCTTATTCTCTGTGGCATATACTCATGTCTGTTTGGTAGCCAATGATCTCACCCACCATTAAAAATACCTTTGAAATTCCTATGTAAATAATGTGGGATTGGATTTTATTTTATTTTTTAGGAAAAAATAATTTTACCTACTACTAGTAGGGACCAACCAAACATGTGTGTTCTGCACACTTTTGTTTTCAACTAAATAATTTATTTAATTGTTTTCATTTGAGGTAGTTAGCACATTAAAATGTTTTTTTAAAAGACCCAGCAATTAAAAGAATGAATGTAAGCACAGTTAGGCACATCAAGTCACCAGGCTCAACAAGCACCATTTTGATGTGCAAAGTGCCCCTTAATGGAGACAGCAGCCATCTGTTAAATAAACCATTAGGAACAGTAGAGAAGGGACAGTTTGTAAGGTTTAGATTTCAGGTTTGTCTCTATCAGGCCCAGAGGTAATGTTCGGATGGGAACAATCTGTGCTCCCCCATCCTGGTTTGCTCATCTGTAAAATGGTGCTAATAATACCTAGTGGTACTCATTCACAAGGTTGTTGTAAGGCCCAAATGAGCTAGTATGTGTAAAACACTTTGCAGTGACCTAAAAATGCTATGTCAATATCAGTTACTTTAAAGTCCCTATTTGGTATTCATATTTATAAATTCTGCCTGATTCACCAGAGATTGACTGCCCACCCACACTCTTGTCCCACTTGACTAACTTATGCATACCTGTTGGCAGCTACAATCTCAGGTAAATCAGAGACAAGGAACAGCTGTCCAGGGATTGAATGAAAATCTTGTTTATCTGCTTACTTCATATTCCTTCCAGCCTATCAGGGCAAAAAGGGAACAAGACTGTTTTGTGAAGTGAGAAGCCAACATTTGGGATGATAGACTTGAGAGAGGATCTATGATTTCTCTGGTTCTAGGGGATTGCCTTTCTGAGGAAACTCCTTTTACCAGTACAGACTGCAAGTTTCTCTCCAACTTAAGAATATAGAGAATTGCCCAGAGCATTGAGCCCTGTAAGTGACTTAACTAGGATTATGTACCCATTTTGTGTTAGCGGTGAGACAAACTCAGAATTTCTTGAGTCCAGATTCACTTCTCTAACCACTTTGGCTTATTTACCTCCTACTAAAGATCATAAATTGATGATACTGATAATTAATGATAATAAAATGATGATATTAACACCTTCCTCCCCATACAAGAAAACTAATTCCCTCTCCTATTACAATAAATAAATAACATTTCCTAAACCTCTCAATGAAATGCAAATAGCAGCTGGAGGACACAGAGTCAGAAAATCCTGAGTTAAAATCCAACTTCAAATGCTTTCTAGCTGTATGATTTTGGGTAACTCACTTAACTACCATCTGCCTCAGTTTCCTCCCTTGTAAAATGGAAATAGTATTAGCACCTGCCTTCCAGAGTTGATGTCAGGATCAAAAGCACTATAAATGCGAGTTGCTTTTATTAGCAATTCAAAATTACAAGCTATTATTGTTAGTTATTCTAAATTGCAGGCTGTTATTATTAGTGATTATAAATTGGACACTGATCCTAAATTCACTGATCTTTACACTGTATAGGGTCCTATTTGGGCAGGCCAAATAGACTTGTCTCATCTATTTTCAGAGACTACTCAGAGCCCTCTGCAAGTTCAATGTGAACTTCTGAATTAGAATTCTACTATTAGTAGAAATAATAACAGCTTGTATTTGTCTATCTCCTTCCTCTGGGGAGTTCAAATTGTTGTATGGACATTATCTCATTATCCCCAGTAGTGTCCTGGGGAGGGAAAGAAGGGAAATTCTTCTGCTGATGGGGAAATGGGAGCATAGAGCACTCATGGGATGCCATACAGCCAAGTTCCATATGGAACTTGGGTCACCTTGTCCTGTACTTTCCAGTTACCTTTGGAGATTTCAGTTTTTAAACATCCTAGAGAGACTATTAGTATAGATGATTCAAATGGTGTTATAATTTTTAAGAAACCTACCACACCTATATATATATATATATATATATATATATATATATATATATATATATATATATATATATATATATATATATATATATATATATATATATATATATATATATATATATATATATATATATATATTTAGGATAGCATGATTGTGCTTTTGTTCCATCTGCAAAAATGTCCTTATTAGTGGTCTAGATGGATGCTGTGAACACTTGCTGCTATATACCAATAGTACCAGGTAGTCCACAGAGTCCTGAAAAAGATAACATAAAAAGTATTGGATTGAGACTCAGATGATTTGGGTCCAAATCCTGTCTCTGACACTATTTGACTTCAGTTTCCTCATTTGTAAAATGGGGGATAATAAAACTTGTAATATTTTATAAGGGTGATTGTGGGATGGGTGAGTAAAGCCTCTACAGACTTTTACATATCATATAAGTGTCTGTTATTATTATTTTTCTACTGTTGTGATCATGAACAAGTTACATTAACTCTCTCTAGGCCTTGGTGTGAAATGTAAAAATCTGTAAAAAGAGATTAGGTGATCTTGCAAATTCTTAACATTTTTACATCCTAATATTATAACAATAACAGTATTTGTGTAGCTGTTGACGGTTTGCAAAGCACTTTACAACTTTTATTTCATTCTTCGTCACAACTCCTTTGGGAAGTAGTTGCTATTCTGTCCCCATTTTACAGATGGGGAAACTGAAGCTGAGATGAGTGACTAGCCCAGGATCACACAGCCAGAGCTGAGACCAGATATGAGCCAAGGAAGATGAGTCTTTCTGACTCTAGGCCCAGCCATTTCCCCCTTCATTTTATAGAGTTTATTTCCAGCCCAGTACCAGGAGTGGAATGAATGACTTCTAGCCACAAGATCCGAAGCAGCAATCCTAACAGCAACCAGTCAACTTGACAAAGAATAGGGTATCTGTAGGAGGGTGGAAGAGGTGGGAGTAGGGTTGGGTGGGAGAGGTGGAGGAGGTGGGGGCTGAGATGTCTAAGAAGATGTCTTCTTTTTTAAAGAAAAAAAGGAATTGAAAGTACACTGAAAACAGAGGCATCAACATTTGGTCGACATTTGCATTATTTCACACCCGAATATTAGTGTCCCGGGCGCCGTATGCCGTGTGAAGGAATCAGTCTGTGCTGTATTTTAATCTGCTTGACTGTCTGGATGCTCTTGTTGCATTTGAGTTTTCACAAAGATGCTCTTGCCTTTGCTATAATAAGACTTTCAATCTCCTCTGCCCTGGGCTGATTGTTGACAGCCTCTTAATTGGCTAGGTCTAGAACATGATCAAGGGCTGGTTGTGCTGTGGCTGGAGATGGGTGGCCGGACACCAAAACCCCATGAAGAATAGGGAGACTGTGCCAACTTGTTTTCCTGGCTCATTCCCTGCAGACTTCCTCCTTCCCACTGAGGCCTCCGGGCCCCATGCTGACCGGGTTCTCCCTGCCAGCCCTCCCTCTTTCCCCCTCCCCAGCCTCTTTCTCTAGTGATCCGGACAGCCTACTGATGACCCTTCCTGGGTAGAATTTGGGTCATGTTGGAGGGAGGGAGCTCCTTTGAAGAAGAGCTGGCTCTCCCCATAAAGCCTCTTGCTCCATAAGTCTCAGAAGGAGAATCCTGGTGTTTGGGAGCTTATTCTGGTTCTGAGTGAAGGACAAAGATAATAATAGTAATAATAGTTTATATTACTGTAGCTTTTTGGTCCAGACCTGTGATTTCATTAGCAAGGAAAATGCCGGCGAGGAAACGCTAAAGATGGATGAGATAGGCAGGCACTCTTCACCTTAACTTTAGAGAATTGACTTGACCGAGGTCATATAGCTACCAGGTATCAGAGAGCCCTTGTACCTGAGCTCCACTTTCTGTCCACTGCATAATGCTGCCTCTTCACATAGTTCATATAGACTGACAAAAGTGTTCCCTTGCACAGGGAGGTAGGTAGTAGAAGCATTGTTTGTTATTTCCATTTTTACAAGTGAGGAAACAGAGGGTTCACTTTGGATTATTAGCAAGTGGAAGAGCTGTACCGAGCCTGGTGTGGGCTTCTGACATCTAGTTTCTGTCTTGGTCCCCTCTGAGCTAGACCTACTGACACCTTCCACTACGGGCATGATTTTGGAGAAAGCAGTGGTCCTGTTATCTCCGTAGTATTTGCCTTTTGCATTTTTTCCTAGAGAAGATTGGTAAGGAGGAGAATATTAGTGAGTGGTTTTCACTCAAGCTCCATGGGATACTGCCTACTTGGCTTTGTGGCCATCACGAGGGAGTATGGTGATGTGGCTGCTAACATTCAACATGTCTACTAGCTGACTTAGCGGATGCCCAATTCAA
This sequence comes from Sminthopsis crassicaudata, assembly GCF_048593235.1. Taxonomy (NCBI): domain Eukaryota; kingdom Metazoa; phylum Chordata; class Mammalia; order Dasyuromorphia; family Dasyuridae; genus Sminthopsis; species Sminthopsis crassicaudata. Next base: position 484,411,980 of record NC_133618.1, on the reverse strand, counting down.
GTCAAAACCTGAATTCTCTCCCCGTCAGCTTCATCATTTGCTTATTTACTCAAATGGCTCTGTGTTCATCCATAAGACTGTTCTTTCCAATGATATAGATAGCAACCCGGCCACATTTTGCCCATCTTGTGAAATGTTTGTCAGTTCTTCCCATTAATTCACCATAGGATCACACTCTAGAAGACTCTTTTTGCTTTCTCTTATGTACATAGAAGTTGTATACATTTTGTTTTTGATATTATATATACTTTTCTCCCAAATCTGCTGAACAACCCTCTGCTACAAAGTCCATTTATTGAAAATTAAGCAAAACCACTCATTAGGGTGGATCCAACACTAGGTCCTCCAAAGGGCTGCCTTCCCAAGCTTCTGTGCCCTAGTCCTACTTGTCATTCTTTGTGGCATAGGACTGTTTCATTACATTCATATGCCATCGCCTGTTAGGGCTCTCCCAGCATCATTCTCTTAGATAATGAATGTGTCTAGCCAGCTGGGGAATAGAGTCAGCTAAACTGCTGATCTCTGTGTGCATGTCAGAGAGGATGCCCTCTGCCCTCTTTCTGTTCTAGAACCACTTGGAAAAACTTCTCCAGTACATTTCTGCCAGAGCTTCAAAATGGGCCTTCTTCAGCACCCCAAGATGCACCTGGAATCTGATCCCATTGCTATTCCTAGAGAACCTCCGTACTCGGAAGACACCTGATAGAGAAGAAGCTATATTATAGTCATGATACAAGTGCTTGAAGCTCCTTGATATGTGTGCTGAGCATTAAGGGGACCAATCAGGCCGCTCCTCTGTGGCTATGTGAGCTCTGCTGCTGCATCCTATCCCGTCCCAGGGATGACTTATGTTCCAAAGCCTTTCTAATGTTCTTTTTTTTTTTCTTAATTAAACTTTTATTGAATTTTCTTCTTTGAATACTGGTTTTGGTTCTTGTCTTCAATGATGACAGAAGCCTGAGAGTAGCCATGTGAGTCCTGTTTCTGAGAGTCCCATTTTGCAGGATTAGCCGTTTTTAATGACTTTAATCTTCTTTTGAAAGTGATTTCCCCCCTCATTCTGTTAAATTCCTTTGATTGCATTAATACAGAATTATTATTCCAAAGGAAGAGGAAGAAATTAGGGTTCAGTGTTGGCAGCTGTTTGACACTGTCTTAAAAGTCTTCTGATGCTCCCACCTATGCCATTGCTTCCTTTGGTTGAGTTTACTGCATATCCTCATCTTGGATATTGGACTGAGGATCCTTATTTATCAGATGGGAAAAAGTAACTCTGAACTAGGAGCAGACGTTGGCACAGTGTCTGGCACATAGTAAGTGCTTAAAAATCCTTGTGAATTTGATTGGCTTCAGACAATAACAGCAGGGAAGGGAACAGGCATTTATATAGCACCTATTATGCTATTACTTAGCACTTTACAGATATTATCGCATTAGATGACAATAGTTATCTTTCTCTCCTCCAATTCCTTTCCCCCTTGAGGCCTTATAAACTTTAACAAATGACTGACTCACCTCTATCCAAGAGCAGAAGGGAAAGGAATAACCTTTATATAGTACCTACTGTGTGCCAGCCATCGTGTGTAGTGTTTGATGGATATTATCTCATTTGATGACAATAGTGATCCCCCCTCCCCTCCCCTTCCCTCCCTCTCTCCTTGGGGCCCAAGGAACTTTTACAAATAAGATTTCATTTCTCATCTCTTAACTCCTGGCTTTTGAATAGGTACCCACTCACTTCCTTCCTGCCATTTTCCCATCTTGTAGAAATTCTATCTTCCTTCAGAACAGAATTTGGGCTCGCCCCTTCCAAATGAGGCTTTTCCTGAAATTATTATTATTATTATTTTATTATTTTGTACATTTTTATACTATTTTTGTTTATCTGTGTACATGTTATATCCCTGGTAAAATGTAAACTTTTTAAGAGCAGCAACTGGTTTTCATTTTTATCTTTGTCCCCCGCAACTTCTTATAGAGATTTTTCTCTTCAACTTACATTTAAATGTGTCTTGAATTAAACTGAAAGGCATTGAACCTGCTTCCAAATTGATAAATGCTCCAAATCCCCAAAAAGGGTCTTTAACCTTTTTTTGTGACATAGACTCTGTTGGCAGCCTATGACCCCCTTCTCAGAATAATGCTTCTTATTGCATAAAAGAAACTAATTATATCAAAATACATTTATAAAATTATAAAAAAATTAAAGTCACTGACCCCAGATTAAAAACTGCTCATTTACAGGGTAAAGACTGTTTGTGGACACAAAAAGTTAATAGCTTTTTTTTTTTTTTTTTTTTTTTTTTTTTGAAGCAAATGACAATTTGATTTCTCAACTTTTTATGTAAAGATGGCCAATTTCCCCAATTCATCTTTTTCAATTTAAAACAACCTCATTTCATTTGAATGCAAATAATTATCATCTCAGCAAGTGCTCAGTTTTGCCATCCACACAATAAAATGCTTAGCCTTGTTTTCTAAAATTGTTGACAAATCTTGCCTGCTCTGTACCTACCTCTGAAGTGGAAGAACCTGATTTTTGAGGTCTTTTAAAGGGACCTGAGATCCTCACTTGGAATGTTACGTGTTTGAAGAGACTGCTTAGCAAGTATAAACTTATGATTTGGGGAAAGGGAAAGAGAAGCCCAAACAGATTGCATTTATGCTGAGGTTCTCTCTGTTTAGACAACTGAGGATTTGTGGTACCCAAACTGAAAGATGACTGAAAGAATTGTGAGCTAGTTTTTGAGAAAGACTAACCTCCTGCCACAATCTTGCCTCTTTCTTGCTGGCTCTCTTGGCTTCTACTCTCTCTCAGAACTTTTCGCTAAAATGTTGCATTGTTCTTGGAGGAGCAACAGTTCTTAGCCTATGGGTTCTGGATTGCATTGGCCGAAGAGAGTCTGTTGCATTCGAGCAACAGATATATTTTGATACAGTAAACCATTAAAAGCAAAAACAAGCAAACAGAAGCCCCAGCCCAGCTTCACACGTTGGGGGCGGGATCACTGTGTGCTAGTGAACCAATCACCCCACTTCCAGCCTTAGCTTCTCTCTCCATCCCTTTTGTCTCCTGGCCCCTAGAGGAGCCCAGCTGGCGTGAGTTGGGAATTAGCAGGCAGTGATCCATGGTGCCTTCCCACCGAATGTAATCCAGGAAGTGGGCAGCCAGCTGGATTGTTCCAGTCCAAAGGGCCCAGTAATGTGAGGCTCCCAGGGGACTGCATCTCCTTTGCGTAGGAAAGGAGCCCTTGCTGGTGGTATCAGAGGGAGAGATACTACTCGAAAGGAAGGAGGTCTGGGAAGCGGGGCTCCCTGGTGTGACTCCCAACAACTTGGTTTCCAGTTTGGGGGAGCAATGAAAGAAGATGAGGATTGAAGTCTGGCGCTACGTGGGGGCCTGGGTTTGTACTTGGCTGTGCGAAGCAACTTTGTTGGACATCCATGCCTGATTAGTCTGCCACCTCTCAGGTCTTTGGCATGTGGTTAGGGTTGTGCTTCAGCAGAGCCAGGGGGTGGCGGGGCACCTAAGTCCTGGCAGTGCCAATGAGGCAGCCAGCCCCACTGAATTGTGGGAAGGAGGAAGTCATTGGTTTTGGGGGAAGGGCTTCTAGACCAAGTTTTGTGTTAGCATCTTTTCATTGCCTCAGCTATGAAATATCCTTTTTCCAAGGCAAGAACATGTGCTTCTGAAGCCTACCTTGGTGTGTGTGTGTATGTGTTTGTGCATACGTGGCTGTGTGTGTTGTGTGCGTGCACGTGCCCACTCCCTTATATGAAAGGCCTGGGAGACCACTTTTATTGGCCGCTTTAAGAAATAGTTGGAATGGGATCATTAAATGTTTTATAAGGGTAAACGGTCCTGTTTGTCTGGGAGGAAGTGGAGGGAGGGAGGGGGAGAGCAGAGAGAGCCGCTTTGCTGGGTTTACACACACAAAAAAGGTCAGTGCAGCTTAATTTAATGTTTTGTTTGTCTCTCCCCTCCCCCGCAGCAGCTCTGTGGCCTATTTCATTCATTATTAAGTTTTATGTCCTGCTTGACATGAAACGTGATCTTTTCAACTCACTACATAGGATGGCTGGCTTCATTCTGTTCTCCTTATCTTTAGTGTCTTTAGTAACTTAACTTTTCCCCTCTTGGTCTGTGTGGTTTTGTTTTTTCTTCAACAGCCAATTTTTGTTTGTGGTGCTCTCTTGAGCCAGCTGGGGGAATTGATAGCACTGGACAGCGCCTTCTCCTGTTAGGTGATAAAGATTTCTCAGCTCTTTGATAAAAGGCTTGCCTTGTCACTAATGGGTTTATAGGTCCCCCCTTACATTGTGTTTGGGTTCTTAATGAACATCCCTGGTGTTCTGGAAACATCCTCTGATTGACATCAGTGTCAGGACATAATGCCAAGCTATTTTATCGGGCACCTTAGACCCTTTTGGTTGTACACCGTGGACAGGTTTACAAACGAGAGGGACATTTCTTCTTAAAAGTTAGGGACTCAAAGGACTCGGTGATCTTTAAATCTACTTATTCCATCTCCTTTACTGAGGTCTAAATCCCCAGACTTTTTGGAGTTTTTGGATTATGCCACTTTTCTCCTTTTCCCCGAAGAGTCACACATAACAATTATTCATTTAATATAATTTAAAATGAAGAAACTAATTTGGATTTTGAAGTTTTTTTGGGGGGGGTGGAGGAAAATTTGTGGGACCTTAGAGATACCACTCAATATTAGCTTAGCCATTGCAGACTCGGGGATCGGGGGTGAGAGCTCAGTGATTGTCAACGGTTCCAAACTAGCAAAAGCTGGGTTAGAGGAAGCCAGCCCCTTACAGTGGGTGGGAAGTTAGCCTTGGAGCCCCCCCTCCAGTGATGACTTCCAAGTTGGCTTGAGCTTTTGGAGCTACTCCTACTTGAGAGCTTGCCCTGGGAGTTACCCTCTTTGGGGAGATGCGAAGCCCCGGAGGACAGTGGTAGCTAAGAAGGCCATGGATAGGTGTGTTATTAATGGAAGAGAGGTTTCCCATTACTGTCTGGCCAGCTTCTTGAGAGATGACACTGTGCTGTTTGCCTTCCCAACATCCTTTATAATCTGAAAGGCATCTTGTCCCTGGCCCTCTCTGCTGCTTCTCTGGCTTGTTTTGTTTTCCCTCTGCCCCCTGTGCGCCACTCCCGTTTTCCTCCGAGCAGTTGGTGAGCGGTGCAGCGGTGTTGTTGAGAAGCTTTGTCCTTATTTCGCAGATGCCCTGGGAATTGCCTTTAATCTCCTTTCTGCCTTCCCATTACAGATGGTGATGACGACCCTCAGCTCTCCTGGGTGGCTTCCTCTCCCTCCAGCAAAGATGTTGCGTCACCCACTCAGATGATAGGAGATGGGTGTGACCTTGGCATTGGGGAGGAGGAAGGGGGGACCGGCCTGCCCTACCCATGTCAGTTCTGTGACAAGTCCTTCATCCGCCTGAGCTACCTGAAGAGGCACGAGCAGATCCACAGCGACAAGCTCCCCTTCAAGTGCACCTACTGCAGCCGGCTCTTCAAGCACAAGAGGAGCCGGGACCGGCACATCAAGCTGCACACGGGCGACAAGAAGTACCACTGCCACGAGTGCGAGGCGGCCTTCTCCCGCAGCGACCACCTCAAGATCCACCTCAAGACGCACAGCTCCAGCAAGCCCTTCAAGTGCACGGTCTGCAAGCGCGGCTTCTCCTCCACCAGCTCGCTGCAGAGCCACATGCAGGCCCACAAGAAGAACAAGGAGCACGTCGCCAAGTCGGAGAAGGAGGCCAAGAAGGACGACTTCATGTGTGACTACTGCGAGGATACCTTCAGCCAGACTGAGGAGCTGGAGAAGCACGTCCTGACCCGCCACCCGCAGCTCTCGGAGAAGGCCGACCTGCAGTGCATCCACTGCCCCGAGGTCTTCGTGGACGAGAACTCGCTGCTCGCACACATCCACCAAGCCCACGCCAACAAGAAACACAAGTGCCCCATGTGCCCAGAGCAGTTCTCCTCGGTGGAGGAGGTCTATTGCCACCTGGACAGCCACCGGCAGCCAGATTCCAGCAACCACAGCATCAGCCCTGACCCGGTGCTGGGCAGCGTGGCATCCATGAGCAGCGCCACCCCCGACTCGAGCGCCTCTGTGGAGCGAGGCTCCACCCCGGACTCCACCTTGAAGCCTTTAAGGGCCCAGAAAAAGATCCGGGCCGTGGACCGGGAGGAGGGCCAGAGCTGGTCCAAAGTCACATACAGCTGCCCCTACTGCTCCAAGAGAGACTTTAACAGCCTTGCCGTCCTGGAGATTCACCTGAAGACGATCCACGTGGACAAGCCCCAGCAGAGCCACACGTGCCAGGTCTGCCTGGACTCCATGCCCACACTGTACAATCTGAACGAGCACGTCCGGAAGGTCCACAAGAACCACGCCTACCCCATGATGCAGTTCAGCAACATCTCCGCCTTCCACTGCAACTACTGCCCTGAAATGTTTGCCGACATCAACAGCCTCCAGGAGCACATCCGGGTCACCCACTGTGGTCCCAATGCCAACCCTGCAGATGGCAACAACGCCTTCTTCTGCAACCAGTGCTCCATGGGCTTCCTCACAGAGTCCTCCCTCACGGAACACATCCAGCAGACCCACTGCAACGTGGGGAACTCAAAACTGGAATCCCCTGTTGTACAGCCAACTCAGTCGTTTATGGAAGTTTACTCCTGCCCGTATTGCACAAACTCTCCCATTTTTGGCTCCATCCTAAAGCTCACAAAGCATATTAAAGAAAACCACAAGAATATTCCATTGGCACACAATAAAAAGTCTAAGGCAGAGCAGAGCCCCGTTTCTTCTGATGTGGAAGTCTCCTCCCCCAAAAGGCAGCGACTCTCTGCTAGCATCAACTCCGTTTCCAACGGGGAATACCCCTGCAATCAGTGTGATCTCAAGTTCTCCAACTTTGAAAGTTTCCAGACCCACTTGAAGCTGCATCTGGAGCTGCTGTTGAGGAAACAGTCCTGTCCTCAGTGTAAGGAAGACTTTGACTCCCAGGACTCGCTCCTGCAGCACCTCACGGTGCACTACATGACCACCTCGACCCACTATGTGTGCGAGAGCTGCGACAAGCAGTTCTCGTCTGTGGACGACCTGCAGAAGCACCTGCTGGACATGCACACCTTCGTGCTCTATCACTGCACTCTCTGCCAGGAGGTCTTTGACTCCAAGGTCTCCATCCAGGTGCACCTGGCTGTGAAGCACAGCAACGAGAAGAAGATGTACCGCTGTACCGCCTGCAACTGGGACTTCCGCAAGGAGGTGGACCTGCAGATCCACGTCAAGCACAGCCACCTGGGCAACCCGACCAAGTCGCACAAGTGCATCTTCTGCGGGGAGACCTTCAGCACCGAGGTGGAGCTGCAGTGCCACATCACCACCCACAGCAAGAAGTACAACTGCAAGTTCTGCAGCAAGGCCTTCCACGCCATCATCCTGCTGGAGAAGCACCTCCGGGAGAAGCACTGCGTCTTCGATGCGGCGGCCGAGAACGGCACGGCCAACGGCATGCCGCCGGCCGGCAAGAAGGCCGAGCCGGCCGACATCCAGAACATGCTCCTCAAGAACCCGGAGGCGCCCAACAGCCACGAGGCCAGCGAGGACGACGTGGACGCCTCCGAGCCCATGTACGGCTGCGACATCTGCGGGGCGGCCTACACCATGGAGGTGCTGCTGCAGAACCACCGCCTGCGCGACCACAACATCCGGCCCGGGGAGGACGACTGCTCCCGCAAGAAGGCCGAGTTCATCAAGGGCAGCCACAAGTGCAACGTCTGCTCGCGGACCTTCTTCTCGGAGAACGGGCTGCGGGAGCACATGCAGACCCACCGGGGGCCCGCCAAGCACTACATGTGCCCCATCTGCGGGGAGCGCTTCCCCTCGCTGCTGACGCTCACGGAGCACAAGGTGACGCACAGCAAGAGCCTGGACACGGGCACCTGCCGCATCTGCAAGATGCCCCTGCAGAGCGAGGAGGAGTTCATCGAGCACTGCCAGATGCACCCCGACCTGCGCAACTCGCTGACCGGCTTCCGCTGCGTCGTCTGCATGCAGACCGTCACCTCCACGCTGGAGCTCAAGATCCACGGCACCTTCCACATGCAGAAGCTGGCCGGCAACTCGGCCGCCTCCTCCCCCAACGGCCAGTCCCTGCAGAAGCTCTACAAGTGCGCGCTTTGCCTCAAGGAGTTCCGGAACAAGCAGGACCTGGTAAAGCTGGATGTCAATGGCCTGCCCTACGGCCTGTGCGCCGGCTGCATGACCCGCAGCACCAACGGACAGGCGTCCGGCCTGACCCCGCCGGAGGCCGGTGAGCGGCCCTGCGGGAGCCTCCGCTGCCCAGAGTGCAGCGTGAAGTTCGAGAGCGCCGAGGATCTGGAGAGCCACGTACAGATGGACCACAGGGACCTGACCCCTGAGACGAGCGGGCAGAGGAAAGGCGCCCAGACATCTCCGGTCCCCAGAGTAAGTAGCTCAGCGTCTCTTTTCTCCTTCCCCTGGGGCTGCCCCCCTACTTGTGAGAAGGGGACTCTCAATCTGAATCCACAGCACGCTGTTGGGTCCTCTGGTGTCCCAGTGTGAGTGGGTGTTCCTTGTAGTTGTCTGGAGAACCCATAACAAATGAAGCTGGAACTACATTCACATTTTTTGTAACTGAAACTTCTCACTCACACAATACACACACTCACTCACTCACTCACTCACTCACTCACTCACTCACACACCCTTTGCTGGAGGTCCCACAGCATTTGCTTGCCTATTTGTTTGTTGATTGATTTGAGATGGAAAACGCCTTAGAGATCAGCTGGTCCCAACCCTCTCATTTTATAGATGAGGAATTTGAGGCCCCTCCCCCAGGTGAATTGACTTGCCCAAGGTCATATAGATAACAGAAATAATAAAAATGAATCAATTTATAGCTGCATCACTCATTCTACCCTGGTCTTGTGAGGCAGGTAGTGCAGTTATCCCCATTGTGCAGATGAGAAAGTTGTACCTCAGATAAGTGGAATGACTTCTCTTTGGTCCTGTGGCCAGGTAGGTTTGTTCCTTTCAGAGATGGTTTGGGCCTTAGTCCTGCCACAGTTGAGAGATCATAAGCTCATAGAAATTGGAACTAGAAAATCCTCTGAGGTCATCTAATCCTATCTTCTCATTTCTTGTTCCAATCCATTCCACTTTGACAGGGTTGAAAGGGTGATACTTTTCTAGTTAGACTTCCCTCTGATACATCTGCATGTCTTGAGCAAGTATCTTTATTTCCCTGGGCATCTGTTTTCCTATCTATAAAGGGGGGAGGATGGTTAAGGTGGAGACTGAGATACCAATTAGCTCTAAAACTTAGATTTATGATTCAGGATTTGAATCAGAATTTTCAAATCCAGCTCTCTTAATCACACTAATCTGTTTTCCACAAGAACTCCTTGTCTGGCTGTATCTGCCCTTGTGGATTTGGGGAGCAGAGGCACATCAGCCCTTTCCTTGGTGGCTGTGGGGCTTGGGTCTAGGAGGCTGAGCGGGGACTTTCTATAGAAGCTCCACTCTTCCATCTGGCTGTTTGCTTCTCAAGCATTAGACCTGTAGGGCCTGTGGATTCTCTCTGGGTTTGTGTTCTTTCCAGATGGGTGGAGATGCCAAATGTTTCCTAAGAGTAAACTCTTCCAGGTGCTACTGTTGCTGCCCTTGAGGGAGGCAGGATTTGGGGCTATAGCCTTTTGCCACAGGTGTTTGCTGGTGGTATTTGGCCTTGGGACTTGCAATAGGCTCCATGCTTGGAGGTGGGGGGAGACGGGGAGAGACACAGACAGACAAAGAAGGAAAGAAGGAGAGAAGGAAAAACAGGGAGAGATTGATATAGAAACCTAACATTTTTTGTGCTGGGAGAAAGCTTAGAGAACATTGTATTTAGTTCATTTTATGGAGGTGAAAATAAAACCCAAATAGAAGAAGGTGACAGCTGGAGACATAATCAGATGGAATTGGAAAAAACCCAGTTTTTGCAGATCTTGGAGAAATAGGATATTTTAGCCAGTGCAGTCCTATTTGAGGTTTGGCAGCTGTCTTACAAAGGTGCAACAACTCAGAAAGTTGCTCTTCTGCACTCCCCATGATTCTGGATATTTGAAGCCTATGTTTCCAAGCCCAGCCTCCTCATGGGATATGGCCCCATTGCCCTTTGGAGACAAAGATTACCCAGAGACTGGGTCGTGTCTAGATATTAGATGGGCATTTGGCCCCAAAGCTCCTCAGATATTGTGGCTAAGTCATTCTGAAGGGGGGCTGTGGATGATAAGGAGTGATGGAACATTGCACATCTATAGGAGAAGGTTGGAAAAGGATTATCCAACTGATCTCACTTGTAGGCTGCACCAAGGCCACAGTTGGAACCCTACCTTCTTTAGTTGTGGGACTTTCAGAAGGCTTGGGGTAGGACTGCCTTCCCACCTTTCCACCTCAATCTCAAGGAGCTTAAATTGGTTAAGATAAAAAATCTCAGTACCTCACTTGAGTCTTGATGGGACCCCAGGGTCCAAGTCTGTAGCAACAGGCTTCATAGGGAATATAGCCCCGTGGGATGGATGCTGCCTCTAAAGAAGTCAGGTCTCATCCTACCCACTGCAATAAAAAATAATAATACCACATCTCACTTAGAGTATTATACTTTTCAAAAATGCTTTTTACATCCATGATATAACTTGCTTTTCAAAACACCTGAATAGTGTCATCAAATTCCAGAGATGGGAAAATTGAGACACAAATTTTAAGGCATGAAGTCAGGACCAGAGAGCCTAGGGTTCCTACCTCAGGAAGAGTCCTTTGTCTCCCTAAAGAGCTACCTATGAATCACCTTTCCTAAGGGCTTGGCCACCTTTCCCTTACACGCTCTTCCTTCTGTCATTATTTATCCTTGTCTTCATTTCTGCATTGAGTGCAGATCCGAGAAGAGCAGCAGTGGGTCAGAAAAGTACCACGAGGTGACGCGGTAACGAGCATCATCTCTTATATTTCTGTAAGCAGAGCCTGATGTTGAGCTGGTCCTCGGGGAGTGGTGGGGAAGGGACCCACGGGAATGAGAAGGTGCATTGGATGCTGGAGACAGTCCGTGCCTTGCTATCTCTTCAATTAGAGTTTCTAAAAATCACCAAGAGGGATCTTCTTGGGAAAAGGCTGAGAGGAGAAATTAAGGGAAATTGATGGGAGGGAAACAGAGAATCTGAACGAGTGAGTGAATGAGCATCCGCTTTTCTCCTTCACATGTTGGTGTTTACATATCCACCTGGGTCTGGGGCCACTTGATGAGGTTTGTGCCAAGTCTGTGACGGGTACCTCACGGAGGGGGCTGGTGGAGGACGTGGGCCTGGGGCAGCGCACCTGTGTCAGTCCCTGTGTGTCTCTGTGTCCGTGTGAGGGAACATACAAGCGCCATGTCTCTCTGGGCGGGCTTGAACATGGATGTGTTTTTGAAGGGGAGTCTAGCTCTGCAGGCACATGGGGAGCTGTGAGTGCATCTGGGGACTGCATCTGTTGTCTTTGCGTGGGGCTGTCCCGTGCGTGCGAGCCCGTGTGTGTGTGCGCAGACTCGAGTCGGGGTGATTTGGGGACTTCGCTTTCATATGCCCGTCTCTGGGCGTGAGTAAGTGGGCCCGGCGCGTGTGTGTTTGTGTGTGCGCATGGTTGTCACAGTCAGCAGGCTTTGTCACTTCCCATGGAAATTCCCCTTGAGTTCCGCTTTGCCGCGAGGGAGTGCAGAGTTCCCCACCAGTGATTCCATTCCCCCATCAGAACCCAGCTTCCAAACCGGAGTGGAGTGGCAGCCACTTACTCCTTCCCCATGCTGGGCCCTCCCGTGTTAATTATTTTCAGTGCACATCGAACCTGCCTCGCTCGGGGCTGCCCCAGGAGAGATAAATAAAATAAGGTCCAGTCATGGAATATTACCCCCTACTGGCACCTAGCCTGCAGTATTTATGGTTCTTAGGCTTCCACTTGAGCTGCCTCAGAGACAGACGTGAGGTTTCTCTTCTAGTCATTTCCTCCCTCTCCCCCCAGACAGCCCTCAACCTTGCCTGGCCTTCCTCAGAAACACTTTTCAGGGGAGCTTGCAGTGACCAGCAGACTCCCTCCTGGCTCCTGGCCCCGTGGGGTGGGGGCCACCCAGGTGAGGGGGCGGTGTGGGGGCCCGCCTGCTGTTCCCTTCCCACGTTCTCTCCAGATGTGGGCATGGGGACGTGACTGTTTAGGGATTGGGAGCCTTAACGATGATCTGGGAGTAGGCATGGGGGGCAGGGCTGAAGATCGATGTCCTGTCTTTGTCTCCCTTGGAAATCGCCTGCCCTTTCTTAGCCAGATGATCTTTATCTGTTAAATGGGCGTAGAAAGCTTAGTCCTCTTCTTGGGGTGGTTAGGGCTGTGTACTAATTTAAGTGGCTTTTATAGCACAAAGCTAGGAATTGTTGAGCCTGTGTTAGCTGTACTGAGGGATGGGGAGTCTCCATGACCCAGAGGTTACGGGATCCATACAGGCAGTCAGCGTCAGATGTGGGACATGAACCCAATTTCTCTGATTTCCTCTGTTTAAGAAGGCCTTGAAGAACTTATACTTCTTCATCCACTCCACCCAAACTTGGTGGTTTTTGTTTGTTTAAATGCCACTATTTCAGAGGAATAATACTTGTACAGTGATTTAAGTTTCAAAGCATGGCATCCCTTAGAATAGCATTTTGTAGAGAAGGTACCTTTGGCTTAGATTGCATGGGAGGAACACTTGAGGTATTGTGGGAAGAAGGTGAGACTGAGAAACAAGACAGATCTGACTTCAAATTCTACGTCTTACATTTTCTGTGATGGAGCCAACTTCCATTGCCTCTCTGAATCTGTTTTTGTTGTTATTCAGTCATTTTTCAGTCCCCATTTGGGGTATTCTCAGTAAAGATACTGGAGTGGTTTGCCATTTCCTTTTCCAGTTCATTTTACAGATGAGGAAACTGAGGCAAATAGTTAGATGACTTGTTGAAGATCACACAGCTAGTAAGTGTCTGAGGCCAGATTTGAATTTGGGAAGACATGTTGTGCTGACTCCAGGTTTGGTGCTCTACCCACTGTCTTACTTTATCTAGAAATTAAGAAAAATCCTTGCATTCTCTTCTTCTCAGTGAAGGTAGCAATTTTAGAAACCTGAGAAACATGTGTGGGTATGTATGTGTATATGCACACATCTATTTACACATATATACAGGTATGTGTGTATATGTCTTTATATAAAATTATATTTAAGTGATTTTTCCAGTGTTACAAGAGTAATAGGTATTGGAGGTAAGGCTTGAACCCCGGTTTTCTGCTTCTGAGCACAAGCTTCTTTCTGCTAAAGTATAATGAGGCCCCAATATCCACCTTTATGAATGTTTATACCCCACTATAGAAATAGAGACCAAAGAGGGCTGTTTGCCACCCTAGGTCGTGACAGAGAAGCAGGATGGAAAGTAATCATCTACTTTCTTACTCTTCAAGTGGAAAACTGTGTCTGGTTGGTCTGTGGAGCATGGTGGGATCTTTGAGATGTTGTAAGATTTTCCTGCACAGAGTGCTGGATTTGGAGGCAGGAAGATCTAAATTCCAATCCCATCTCAGATACTCTCTAAGCTTTATTATTCTAGGCAAGTCACTTAATCGCTGTTTGCCTCAGTTTCCTCATCTGTAAAATGAGAGAGCCAGGCTCTCTCTAAGGTATTTTGTACATCTTAGTCTATGATCTAGCTCTGTTTTGTTTGCTTCAAGGGGCTCAGCATTTCTTCCGACGGTAGGCAGTCACCACTGATCTCTCTGTTACAAAGTAAACTTGATTCTGAGCCCTTTACTCTTTCCCCCTTTTCCTCAATGGTAATATTTCCTTCACCATCATTGTAGCCAATGTACTCAGACAAGTAACAAAGGAGGAATATGCCCTATACCCTTGAATGCTTTAGTCCTTAGAAGTAGCACTTAATGATTAGGAATTGTGTTGTAACAATGGCTGTGGCTTTTGGAGTTCAAATCCCAGGTCTGTCACCATGTATGGGATCTTGGGCATCTATTATGATTTATTTTTCTCAGCCTCTTTTCTCATGTATACAATGGTGATAAATGCTGTACTTTGTTTCAGTTACTTCTTGAAGTACATAGTCCTGGTATTACAGATAAGGAAATAGTCTTTGAGAAGACAAGTGAAACACTAACAGCTCTAGTTAATAAGTGGAAAGGGATCTCTTTAGTCTTTTTTTTTTCCCCTGAGGCAATTGACTTGCCCAGGGTCACACAGCTAGGAAATGTTAAATGTCTGAGACCAGATTTGAACTCGGGTCCTCCTGACTTCAGACCCTGAGTTTTAAGGCTGGCTCACTTTCCTAGGCTATACTGCCTCTTTCCACCTACCTCACCCAATAATGAAGGAAAGGGCTTTGTAAACCTTAAGCTGCTAGGAAAAGGTAAGTTGTTTTCATATATATGTGTGTGTGTGTGTGTATATATGTATATGTATATATATATACACATACATATATATATATTATTTGATTTCATGATCTCATGAAATAGACATTCTTGGTATTATTATATCCCCATTATACAGAAGCAGAAATGGAGAGATTGTGATTCACCCATAGTCACCTATGTCTGAGGTTGGGTTCAAACAGGTCTTCTTAAAACACAGATGCTTTGTGTTATCCATCACGTCACATTGTTAAATTTTTTTTTTAAAGCCTTTAAGAGAAAAGAACTCTGTTGTTTCTAGTTTTAGCCTCTGTTGTTTGTACTTCCCAATTGTGCACTTTATTGGGGGGGGATTGACACTGAGATAAAGAAAATGTATATCTTCAGCTTTAGTAGTACCTGGGCCCCTTCATTATCTTTTGCTTCCTCAGAAAACTGAATGTAGCAATTGCAACAAGATGGCCTTTGTGAGAAAGTCTGAAGAGTCTCAGCCTCCAAAATCTACCTTATCATCATCCTTCACATCATCTCCTTGCACATACCTTTTCTATTTCTGGGAAGAATAAAAAATACTTTTCTTCCTAGGGACACCTCTTCCTGCCATGATAGATTAACATTTCAGGACTGGAAAGCATGATTGTTGTAGTTGTAGCCTAAATGGAAAACACAAAGGACAATAGACGGGCTTCAGCTCTTGTAAAAAGCCATCTTTGGACTGACTGTTCCACTTTGGGAAAGTTCAGTGGCTCTGAAAATTGCAGCAAGATGATTTTTGCTGCAGATTGGGTGTTTGGTGCTTTTTCCATTGTCATCTTTTATGACATCTTTTAGGGCCCTGTACAAGTGCCCTAGCTCTGGCCACATAAATGTGTTCTTCATATATTCTGAGGGTAAGCTCAGGCCTGGAACTGAAGAGCAGCTGTATATTATGATTTCTTGTGTGAGGACATTTCATTCTTTACCTGTTGTTATTCCAGAGAACATCCACATTATCCTTCAGACTTTCCTACCACTCTCTTTGCTAGTTTGGATAACTGCTTCTCACCATCTTCTACTTTTTGTGTCATAGTCTCAGTGGACCAAAACTGTGACATAGGCAAATAGGACTGACGTGGAAAGCAGTGCCATTATCTCAGCTTGGCAAAGATGCTTTGGTCCACAGAGTAAAGGAGTTTTGTTTTGCCTTATCTTAGGGCAGAAATTCTTTATCTCTTTTATGTCATGGATCACTTTGGCAGTCAGGCAAAATCTATGGATCCCTGCTTAGAAAAATATGTTTAAATATATAAAGTAAAACACAAAGGATTATAAAGGAAACAAATTATGTCAAATGTCATTATTAAAATATTAGAAAAAATTATTCACAGACCCCAAGTTGAGAATTTCTCCATTTTGTTTTGGAAGAGAGAAAAGATGGCCAAACCATTGATTCTGTTTTCTCTGCAAGGGGTCCATCCTTGTCTATTTTTCTGGTGCATCTCCCAGCAAGGGCTTATCTTAACGTAATGATGCTATGTCCCTGTAGGCCCTATGGGCCAGTCCCCAGGTTCTCAAAATAGGAACTTATTTTGGGATCTAAAGTTAACCAGATCAGGTGAGGGGTAGGTTTCCCTAAAGATACCAGGCCCATTAGAACCTGGCAGGTCTTTTTAAACAGCTGTCAGAGCTGGAGAGCCTGGCTGGTGATTTGGCAGAAATCTAAAAGGCAGAAGAAGGAAATGGGATATGGCTGGCATTTGAGAGTTGTTGGATATTAACTTTGCATTTTCTTGCAGGTATGGTCACATTCTAATTTCTCTTTCTCTTGCTTTTAAACAGAAAAAGACATATCAGTGCATCAAGTGCCAGATGACCTTTGAAAATGAAAGAGAAATTCAAATCCATGTCGCCAACCATATGATTGGTAAGAACATCTTTTTAGCCCCCTTCCTTGGTACCTGCTTGATTGCTATCTGAAACATCCTGGGTCACTTTTAGTCTACTGATGGTGTCATTGTTGTGTCTCGTTCTGAAGTATTTAATGATGGGGAAGTGGGGTGAGGGGGAAGGGAAGTGTCCATGCTGGAGCTCTCTTTCTTTCTGTCTGAGCCGTCTCACGCCACTTATGTGGCAATCCAACTTTTGAAATATCTTCCATTTTCTAGCAGAAATTTCCCTCTCTCCCTATAAAAAGTACTTTCCAGTTGTCAACCACTTAGGGGCAATTACGCTCCAATTTTGTATGTCATGACATCGAATAGATTTAACTGCTTGCATTTCCCAGCTAAATGTGGCGAATTCTTCAGGCACATTGTCAAAACAGAATGCTCACAAAGTTATTTCAGTACTTTCTCTTTTCAAACGTTCCTGGACTTTTGAAAGTTCAGCTTTCCTAGATGGGGAGCTTTTAAAGAGAAAGTCCTCATGGCTTCCCAGCTCAGCACGAGGGTAACAAGCTCGGTAATAAAGTGTTATTGTAGTCGAAAGGGCTGTATCCACGCCGCAGTCACAGAGTCGCCTTTCTGACCAGTGAAAAAGAAGTGTTTTTCCTATCGGCACAGAGGTTATAAATGTACAAGTTGGCCCAGGAGGTCCATTTATTTGGATGAGTGTACCACAAAGGGAGTGCCCAATAACCTGGTACTCTGGGCATATGAAGGCTGCAGAGTCTTCAAGGCTCAGGTCAGTCTTCCTCTTCCTCCACCTGTACCTGGATAGTCTTTATCACCCATAAAGTAGAACTAGTCTCCTGGAAATTGCCGGCCCACCCCTGGAGTCTCTCTCTGCCTATTTGCACAGTTGGACTTCTCATAGTGTGTAAAGTACATGAATATCGGAGGGGAGTGGGGAGTGTGATGAGTGGAGGGGTGGAAGGGAGCAAGCCCAGTCAGGGGCCAGACTAGGGAACAAAGCTCAGAACTGCCCACGGAGATTGTGACTTTTTAATCTTTGGGTTGTTATGTTTTTTGTTTTTTTTAAGCCCTGGCATAATGAGAAAGAATATATACACTGTCAGTCACCATTCTGCTCAGAGGGTTTTCAAGGGAGTGTCAAGGAGGTGAAGATGAAGATATCTAAAAATGTTTGCTTTTGTAGCAGGTGTTAATGTAATCTCTTGTTTGTAAGCATGAAGGGTGAGAGCCTTGCTAATTGGACTATGGTGATTTCAAAGTTTTTTTTTTTTTTTTTTTTCATTCTTCTCCTCCCTCTCCTTTTTTGTTGCTAAATCTGAAAGAGTTGAAGCTTCTTGGGCAAAGGGAAGGGTATTTTCTTTTAACTTGAGCTATGGGAAAAGAAGGAATTGGGACAAAAAAGGGAAATGTGGTTTCTGAACACAATCTGGGTCTGAGATTAAATTCTTCCTATCTCGGATCCTGGGCCATCTGGAGTTACTTGTTTTCTGTGCTTCCGATGCTTTTCAGAGGTGTGGCAAAATGGAGAGACTGGGGAAGAAGTTGTCTTCCTCCTAACGACCCATTTGGGAGGGATGCTTCTTTGGGGGAGGGGGAAAGTGTTCAATAGATCTGCCTAATGAAAGATGGACTCTCAGAGGTAGATCCAGCACCACAGAATATTAGAACTCATGACCTCATTGGAAATTTATGGTAAAATGATCAAGTCTGACTCAAGCGATCACTCCCTCCTTCGATTTCTCCTATCACGTTGCCTGAACATCCCTTCTTTTGCCTCTGTTGGTAAGTGCTTGTAAATGGGTTCTCTCTTTCCTTACACTGGAAATTCTCTGTGTGGTAAGAGTCATGTCTTCTTTTGGTCCTAAGACATAGGGCCTTATCTGTGCGTGCTTGTAAATAATCTGTTGAATTGAATGAAGGTGAATTCAAGGTTAAAGCTAGAGAGACTACCCAAATCTCCTTAACCCCCAGTTGTTATTCCTTTTTCTCCATAATATTTCCTTTCCTAGACAGTTGGCTTAGCCCTGTTGTATAGGATGGCAAGATTTTCAAGCTAGAAGGAATGTTACATGTCAACCCTTTTCCACTTGCAGTTGAGGAAATGAAGACATAGAGAAATAAAGGAATTTGCCCAAGGTCCCATTAGTCAGTAGTTGTAGTACAGCCTGGAGTGTCTGGGTTCAAATGCCATCTCACAGTTAGCTGTGTGATCCTGGGCAAAAGGATTTTACCCATCTGTCCTAGTTTCCTCATTTGTTAAAGACAGATAATAATAGCACTTGCTTCTTAGGGTTGTTGAGGAATGAAATGAGATCGTTTGTAAAGCATTTTGCAAACTTTTAAGTACTGTATAAATACTAATGATGATGATGATGACGATGATGGCGATGATGATGATATGGAAGTGACAGAGCTGGGATTCGAATCCAGATCTTTTGATTCTAAACTCAATGCTTTTTCCATTGCATCTCTGTGGTAGTTCTGGGCTCAGATAATTTTAGAGATGTGCATGTGTATGTAAAGCATTTATTAAACACTGTGTGTAAAGCACTGGAGATTCAAATTGAAAGGCAAGATGGTTCCTGCTGTCAAGGACTTCACTTTCTAATGAGGGAGACAATACACAATAGAAAGTTTCAATTACAACTTAGATAGACAAGTTTAATGATCTTTGGGGTACAGCAGAAAGTAGATACTGCCTTTTCTTTAATCCATTTCAAATAATAAAATGATGTAACTTTCTGGTGTTAAGCCGTTTGGCAGTGCCAGTGACTTTGGTGCAAGTCTTTTCTGGGTCTTCATTAGCTGTGGTCGTAGCCACTGCAGGAGCAGTTCCCAGGCTGTATCTCCAGAGGATGCTTCCAAGGATAATGGCTGAGAACTTGGGGTTGGAAGCACTTCTCTTCCCAAGGTCCCTGGGTCCTGGACTTTCTCCATCTACATCTGAGGAGAAATGGTGGCCAGAATAGTGATGATGATAGTGGCGGTTTAATTTGTTTCTGTAGAAATAGAATATTAAGACTTAGAATCAGGAAGATCTGAGTTCTAATGTTGCTTTACTAGGTACATGAGAACCCTGACTATTTAACCTCTCATGGCCTCAGTTGGACATAACAATAATAACAATAATAATAATAATAATAATAATAATAATAATACTATCTACATAGGGTTTTTATGAGTATCAAGTAAAATAATATATGTGAAGCATTTTGAAGATCTTAAAGTGCCATATAAATGTGAGATATTATTATTGTTGTTATTTTTAATATCTGAGGGGGGAGTACTAGTTGTGGGGAAAAGTCTGTTGTTGTGCTGGATTGAGCCTACCTAAGTCTGGAATACAGGAAGCAAATTGAGCAATTAGTATATGAAAAACCAGTCAGCCCCTATCTCTTTAGTGCACTAAGGTTTATAAAGATCCTTCTTCTTGACAGTCTTATGAAGTAGTTGATACCTATAGTATGACCCTATTATTCCCATTTTTCAGATAAAGAACCTGAGGTCCAGAAAGTTCAAGTGACCTTTCCCAATTTTTCATAACTATTATTGTCAGAGCTGGAATATTAACTCAGTCTCCTGAGCCCAAGGCGGGGTCATCCTTGATGACCTACACCCCCTGTGCCAGGTCCTCCTGTCCTACCAGAGGATATGAAGATTCAAACAGCATCTCATGAAATGTGTAGGTTAGTTGGAGGAGAAGATTCATGTGCACAAATAATTACAGTTCAGAGCAGCATGTGGCAAGTGCCAAAGGAGCAGTACAGATAATTGGTACTGTAGCAGTTCAAGAAAATTTTTGTGGGTTGTAGTCTTCTCAGAAAGCTTCACGAAGGAGTAGGTTTGGATTTGACCCTGATGGGTGGGTGAGATTTGATTTGAGTAGGTGGAGAAGAGAAGGAGAACATTCCCAGAGAGGGGAGTGATGAGGTAGAAATGGACCTGGAGAGTTTAGGGGAGAACGTGGACACCATGGTGGCAGGAGCCAAGGGAACTTAGAAGGCAATATTGGAAAGTGAGGTTGGAGCCAGATTGTGGAGGACCTTGAATGCTAAGCTGAGTAGTGTATATTTTATTTCCCAGCAATAGAGAGCTCTTGAAAGTTTTTTTTAGTAAAAGGTAACATTCTTAGAACCATACAAAAGGAAAATAGCATGGAACCATGTTTCATTGGAAAGAACACTGGACTTAGGCTAACTGGGTTAAAATCCCAGCTTTCACCCTTCCTTTGTGTTGAGATTGAGTAAGTTGTTTAACCACGCTGACCCCATGTTTTGATCAAAAAGAAACAAATATGAAGATAGTAAACAGTGGGCTAGCTTCCTTACAGGTTCTTGTGTGGAATGCACTTTGTAATTCTTAAAGCTCTATAGAAATGTGAGTTTTTATTTTCTAGGGCCTTGCTCATCATAGTTTAATAAATATTTGTTGAATTACCCGTGGTAGTGAGTGCTGGATAGGAAATAGAGCTTGGAGGGACCAGAAGTCATGAGGCCAGTTAGGAGGCTCTTGACATAGTCCAGGTGCGAGATGATGAAGGCCTGAACTAATGTCATGTATTCTGATCGGAACGGAGGGAATGTACTTGGGAAACGTTGAGGGGTTGAGAGAGCTTAGTGCTTGGTTCGCCATGGAAGGAGCCTCTCTGCTCAGGCCTGATTTGATGGCGGTGTTGGTTGGAGCTGGTGGTGGAGTGGGAAGAACAGGGGTGTGGGTAGTGCAGATGAAGAGAATGTCACAAAAAGGAAGACATGAAGCAGAGGGAAGGAATTTCTGGGTAGGAGCTTTGGGCGTCTGGGGCTGGGTAAGGAACATTTCCCATCTCTTTCCAGTTAGGGGAGACATTGCCAAACAACCCCCTCCACTCATTCCCAAGGCTCTGGATTCCCCATGGGCCATTTCCCCCATCTAAATGGTGGGCCAGACCTCTCCTCTCCAGCTGCGTTTCCATTCTCCCTCCCTCCCCACCACAAGGTTGGGAAGGCCAGTCTCAAACTCACTGGGATAAAACTTGCTCAGTATAAGCCAGGGGACTTAGGAGAGTGGCTCCCATGAGCTGTTCACAAGAGCCTGCATGGCCATAGTCTGGCCCTTGGCAGGCTCTACGCAAACACAGGGGGCACTTAGGGTCCACAGCCACCCTCCCTTGAGGATCTAGGCTGCTAGATAATTCCCCCAGGAGAAGCATAAACGTTTCATTTTTATATCAGGGCCTCTGTATGGGTTTGCAGCCTCTGAGACCCCACGAGTTATGATGACTCAGGGACATGTCTCCTTGGAAACATTTTCCCCCCTCCCTTTCCCAGTCTTCCCTGCTGTTGCTTGGGGGGGTGGGAGGGAGGGGTGGGGGAGTGATTTGGAGCTGATAGAAAGGGAAGGGTCTTTTGAAACCTTTTCAGCAGCTGGGGTCGCCTTTGAAATATTTCTCTCAGCAAAGAATGGGGCTCTCCCCTTTCTCAGCCTCCCCCTACCCTTTGAAATGTTTTTTAGACTGGGGGGAAGCCCAGGCCCCTCCCCACCAACAGGCATATCAAAAACTTGGAGCAGTTCGGCTGTCTCTGTTCTGCTTGCCCCCTGTGGGGATGCCCTGGCTCTGGCGAAGGCCTCCCCTTCTCTACCTCCCACTGCCTCTGATGTGCAGGCTCCATCAGATGCCTAAAAGGATGGGCCCCCCACTCAGAAAATGGCTCCACGGGAGGCGAGCCAGCCCGGTTAGCCGCTGAGAGCCACACAAAGCTCTCACTGTGCCCCTGGACGCCTGGGTCTGGCCAGGAGATGGCTGCCCTCCCCAGTCTCTGCAGGCCTCCTTGAAATGTCGTTGTTGGATGTATCCCCCTTCCTCTCTGCCCCCTCCCATGTCTCAGGGCATTCTGATGAGGGGTGACATGTTTTCTGGTCACACGTGGACATGTCTGTGTCGAGGAGCACCTGAGTTCAGATCCTGCTCTGAGAAATGTAGTTGTTGGATATGTCCCCACCAGCGGGTCAGAAGCCCAGTCACAAGGGCTGGAATAGATAGGACAAAAAAGTTTTGGACCCTTTATAGGGTTTTGTGGTAGGGGAGTTGGAGTGAAATCTGTGTGGGCAGAGAGTCAATCCCAGATTGCTTCTTGGACTTGCCTTTCTCCTAGGTGTCTGTTGGGAAGGGCTGGGGTCTCTCTGGTGGCCTGAGAACTTGTCCTTGAAATAACTGAGCTCACAGTGACCCCCAGTTCAGACCTCTGGGGGTGAATCAGCCTTCCAGCCCCTTCTCTGGAAAAGACGGGACTAGAGCTTTGGCGACGGACTCTTCACAGTTCCCTAGGGCAAGTGGAGAGGGAGGGGCTTGGGCTGGGAAAGTCCTCAGGGAGCTTCGGCAGGGACGTTTGCCCCTGATGTCCTTGGAAAGAGATTCTGGGAATATCTGGCTGATGGCCATGGGCAGTGGAGAGCCAGGAGTGTCCCCATGGGACATTAGTCATTCAAAAAAAGTTATTTTCTCCATCTTGTTGGCTGCTTCTTTCCATGTCTGTTTGCTCAGTTGCTCATTGGGGCCTGATATTTGAAATCAGGGGCAATTGGAAGCAAGGGGAGAAAGGCGGGCGAGGATTTTTTGTGTTTTTTGGTGAAGGAGAATAGGGTTCAATGACTTGTTCAGGGTGGCCGAGGCTGTATTTGCACTCAGGTTCTCCTGACTCCAGGGCCGGTGTTCAATGCACTGTGCCACCTAGCTGCCCCAAGTCACGGGCCAAGGGAGGTGGGAATAGACTATTCTCTTTCCCTCCTACCCCTTGGCACCAAAGCCATATTCTCATGTGTCCTTTTCTCCCTCTTCTTGGCTTCCTCCATGGGGCAAAAATGATCTTTCCTTGGTTACTTCTTGGCCTTGGTAGGTGGGTGATTGTGTATGTGTGTGTTTTTGTGTGGGTGGGTATATCTGTGTCACAGCTGGCCCTACACTCCCAAGCTCTGTGTGAGGGAGAGGGAAGGGGGAGGACTCTACTGCCTTCCAACTGTTCCAAGGAGCACTTCCCTGGAGAGTTAGCAAAGAGCTTTGCAGATCTAAGATCAGGCCTCCCCACCGCTGCCTCAGCTCAGACCCAAGTTTAGGATTAGGCTGAAGGCAGTTTTGGAGGGGTCTAATCTGTTGATCTGATTAAGTCTGGAAGTTTGGATCATGATATAAGGTCCAACTCTAATGCATCACTGACAAAGATGAGAGAGAGAGAGAGAGAGAGAGAGAGAGAGAGAGAGAGAGAGAGAGAGAGAGAGAGAGAGAGAGAGAGGAAATAGAAAGAGAGAGATTTTTGTTTACTTTCTTAGAGGAACATCTGTTGCTGAACAATGCAGTGTTATGTGCTTTAATGGTGCTTTTGATTCAGGTAACACAAGACACAAAACATCTGTCTAACCTTAATATGTGATAAAAATGTCTCTCTCTCCCCCCTGGAGATCATGTTTCAAGTTCAGGAACTGTTCTGTCGGAATAACAAGCATGTACAGAGGGTCTGTAATCCAGTTTCTCTCTCTCAGCCCCCCCCCCCCCCCAATCATGCTTAGCCAGCTCAGGAAAATCAGAGCTCAGGCATCTGTTCCTCCCATTGAAAATATAGATGGGAAGCTTGTGGTGAATGGCCTCAGTTTCCCCCAGCCAGAGATGATCTTTTTAAGGAGACCTAGTGATCAAGCAGCTTAATGTCAGGAAAATCCTCAAAGTTATTGTTTAAAAAAATTAGGAGGACTGTCCTCCTGAAGGACGGAATCAGAACTAATATGGTTGTTTTTTAAAATTAGGAGGGCGGGTGGGGTGAGCCAAAATGTTGAAAGTGGGGATTTTCTGTAACCTATAAACTTAGAATCATGGGATGAGATTTAAAGCCGGAAGAGCCTGTAGAGGTCAGCTAGTTCAGCTTCCTCATTATTTTTAAAAATGAAGAAACTGAGGTCTGGAGAAATTAAGTGACTTGATCACAGTCAGGTAGGAAGTCAGTGGCAGAGCTGGGGTTCAGACTCGGGTTTTGCCTTTTCTTCTTCCTATAGAATCTCTGCATCAGGCAGATGAGGCTGTGGAGTTTTCATTTTTGGAAACGCAGAGAGATTGGCTTTTGGGGAGAAGTTGGAATATTGTGTTTTTCTTTATTCTTGCCTCAGTGTAGCTCGAGTACAGTGATATGAGTGAATCCTAGGGTGCTGGTGCTGGAAAGGGGTCATCTCGTTTAGCCTCTTGGCTTCAACAAAGAGAGCAACATGCGTGCCTTCAAATCAAGTTTGAACCAAGTGCTGGGTTGCCTATCCCAAAGTATCAGTGGGGGGTGGTGAAATCCTGTCCTGGATTTCTAACTAAGATCCTTTCATTCAGTTCTGGCATGTGTGTGTGAACATACAAGTACACTCATAATTAGGTGTGTGTTTTATGATTTCAGTCTGTTCTGTCATAATTGACTATAAAACTTCAGAAGTACTTATCCTCATACTACAATACTACAAATGGGCCCATTAAGTTTTTTTTTTTCTTCTCTCCCAGTTTATGATCTTTTCATATCTTGGATGGTACATTGTGGGGGGAGGGAGGTTTACCCAGTGTAAGTCTGTGGTCTTTTCCTTACAGACATGGAATAAAGGAGTGTGTGAGGGCTAAGAGGAACATGGACCGTGTTGGGCTTAGACATTCAGCCATTTGTTTAGTCCTTCCCTCAAAGCTCAGTTCAGATGCTCTCCTCCTGCAGGAAGCCTTTCCTCATTTCCTCCAACCCTCTTCAAATTTTAGAGTTTCTTTATTTGTTTAAATGCTCTAAGCACAGTTTTGGTTTGGTATTTGTATCCTCTTTGCATGTAGTGAAAACTTAGTTCATGCTTGTTTGGTTGAATAAGATGGACAAGGCATTGCAATAATTCCTGTGGGGGTGCTATAAGAGCCCAGTTATCATGGAGACCTGTTGGTAATCAGGACTCACAGACCAAAGTTAAATACCAACATAAGGTGTAATAGTTAGAAGTCAAAATGACCAGTTACAGTAATAGCACTTGTTTGTGGAATGCTTTACATATATTGTTTCCTTTGATCTTAAATTAACATTAAGAAGTAGGTGCTATTATTATCAACATTTTACAAATGAGGGAATTAAGGCTCACAGAGGTTAAGTTATACTGCTAATAAATGTTGAGGCAATTAAGTTTTTTTTTAAATTTAAAAAAGGCACCATTAAATTTTTTTAAAGTTTAATTTTTTGTGAATTTAACAGTATTTAGCAAATATGGACATTTTAGTATATGAAGAAAATTAAAAAGCATTTTAGATAATCAACATTCATTAAGTACTTACAATGCGTTAGGTACCTCTGTTACAGTTTTTTACCTTGTAAAAAGTATATATTTTCTCTATGTATATATTTACACATCACTAAAATTTTTTTTAAAAGCCACAAAAAGTATATATTAAAATTAACATGGCAGAAATAAATATAGCTATTTTTGTTTCCTAAACTATTTGCTTTCATATCCCTATTTTCAAAATATTTTAATAGTTTTTATTTACCAGATATATGCATGAGTAATTTTACAACATTTTGCCAAACCTTTTGTTCTAATTTTTCCCTCCCCTCCCCAGATGGCAGGTTGACCATACATGTTAAATATGTTAGAGTATAAATTAATTAACAATTAAACATTGTTTTTAAAAAATTTTTATTACTACCCACTAACTGTACTTCTCCCTTCCCCCCCCAGATACTTAACTTGATATAATAAAGGAAGATAAATCAACACACTGGCCATGTTTAAAAAGTATACCACATTCTGAATTACTAGTCCATCACCTCTGCTAATGTTTCATTATTATTCTTTGAAGGTCATGATTGGTGACTGTAGTGATTGGAGTTATGAAATCTTTTAGAATTGTTTTTCTTTATTATTATTGTAATCATCATGTAATTTTTTTCCCCCTGGTTTTGCTCATTTTCTTGCATATCTATTCGTTTAAGTCTTCCTGTGTTTCTTGAATTATTTCTTCTAGTATAATATTCCTAATACTATATTCATGAACCACAACTAGTCAGCCATTCCTCAGCTGATTGGCTTCTTTTTATTTTCTAGTTCTTTGCTACGAGAAATAATGCTGGTATCAATGTTTTTGTGTATGTGAGTCCTTTCCTTCTCTCACTTTTGACCCTTTTAGGAAGAAGATAATAGGCTTAGTAATAGTATTACTATGTCAAAAGAGGGATGAATAGCTCAGTCATTTGGGCATAATTCCAAATTATCTTCACAAACTACTGGACCAATGGTGCAACTGTAACTTTTGTACCTCAGTCTTCTCGACATAAAATCCAATACTCCTTCCACTATTGCACACTGGCTCTGACTTCAGACCCTATGCATTATAGTGGTCGGAAAGGGAGGAACAATTTGAGTCCTGTTTGAAGAAGTAGGGGCTGAATTTCTGCCTTTTTTGGATTGAAAGGTGCTGCAGTTATGATAAAGACTGGTTTATTCAGGGAACCTCAATTTTAGGGGAGAGAAGAGGAAAGGGTAAAGGCCTTACCTTTTTGACAAGCTTAAATTTTTTTTTAAATTTTTTTGTTTCTACATCACCCACATTTCCCAATAAATCCATTTTACCTCTCCTGAAGATTAAAAATAAAAGACAATTCAACAAGATTATGGATCAGAAAGTTTACTAATTCTGGAATCAGCGATTGTTGTTATTTGGGGAGGGGGAGAGACAACCTGAATAAGGTGTGCACAGAAAAGTAAGATACAAAATGTAAACAAGATTAATTCCAAGGAAATTTGGGAGCTGGCTGCTTAACAACTCTGGGAATCAGGATAGGACATTTGGAGGAGATAGCCTTTGACCAAGTCATAGGAAACTAGGGATTCAGTGATGGGAAGGTGACAAGATAATGTACTAGTGATAGCAGACATACCCTTGAATCCTGGAACTAGATCTCTGTTTTTGATAGAAATGTCATCAACATTTAGCACAAATGGAGACCCAGGAAACGTTGGAGTTTATTCTATAGGGGCACCAAAGTACCTTACATATGTGTTTTCTTCCCTGTATTTCTATTTTTGGATAGTTTGAACCCATTCTCTGATATTCTTTGTGAAAGTATCTTTAAGATACTTAATTACCTCTTCTGCGATTCGGCTACAATCAGATATAATGTCAAAGGATTGTAATATCATCCCCTAAGAGGTGGAAGAAATTTCAACCTTTATATTTTATTAATGAGGAAACTGAGGTTTTGCACCTAGAGCTTTTGCCTCAAAAGTCAGGGGTCTTTCTGCTTTTCCACATTTTACATTTTATTGGAATAATATTGGAATAGGAGATGGAAGAACTGGACTTTTGCCTTTAATTAGCTTTGTTTCTCTTCTAAGGCCTCAGTTTCCTCATCTGTAAAATTAATCCAGTAGGCTTAATGATCTTAATGGGGTAGAGTTGGAAGGAGATTTTAGATAATGTAACATTTTATAAATGAGAAAACTGAGGCTGAGAGAAAGCCCATGTCTAGCCTAAGAATACAGGATCAGAGCCACGATTTCAGCCTGGATCCTGGGATTCTAATGCTTTCCCCATCGAGTCAGGCTGCCTGATGTGGATAGAGTGTTACACTAGAAATAGGGAGAACTGGACTCTGTCACTAGTTTGCCACATTGTTTCCTCTAAGATCCAGAATAAATAGTTTTTAACTCTTCCTTCATCACCTCCTTATAGTGATCCTCATATCATCCCTTACTCATATCCTGAAAATGATCTATAAAAACAATCTTTAACTAATAATTAGGGCAGAGTCTTTCAAAGCCTTTCTGAAAAGTTCCCTTGTCTTGTTGAGTCGTTAGATTTAAAGCTCCTTGAGGACAGGAATACTTTAGTCTTTCTTTTTTTTTTTTTTTAATTCATCCATTTATCTATCTTACCTATCTACTAATTTATTTTTTTATTGTTCTCCTCTAAATTCTTTCTCCCCATCTCCTATACTCATTGAGATGTTAAGAAATATGATACCCATTAAAGTTATGCAAAACCATCTCCACATTAATAATGTTGCAGGAATAAAAAAGCAAGAAAAATAAAAAGGGAAAAGAACACCCTTCGATCTATGGTTGAGTTTTTTACCTCGAATCTTTTGGAACTATTATGGATCATTGCATTATTCAGAGATTTTTGCCTTTTTTCTTTTGGTATCCCCAGCACTTAGCACAGAGCCTGACACATAATGATGCTTAATAAATGTTTATCAATTAAGACTTGTCTCCTCTGAGCTGAACTATTCCAATAGCTTCTTGTTTAATTAAACAATTAAAAAACTTTTTGTTTGGCCATTCTTCAGTCTATATTCTTTCTCTATTCCAGGGGTGGGGGATGGAGGCTTAGGGATGTGACACCCCTGATCTAGAAAATCTGCACAATATTTTTGGCCTTTTCATGTCAGAGAAGAATTTTGAATTTATTATGGTATTAAAAGACCAAATATATTGATATTATACAAAATTATACCTATATTTTGTGTATTTTTGAGTTTTTAAACTTTTTCTGTCATCTGCTAGTCTTCATATGTCATCTGTGATTTCTTTAAAATTTCCCCCAAATTCCCATTTAACTTCTAATGCTGATTCTCATATTGATGCCCAAAGAATCTTCCTCCAGATTAAAAAATTAAAAACATGGCACCTAGGTTGTGCTTGGGATAAAGTTTTGGGCCTTTAGTTAGGGAGACCTGAGTTCAAATCCAGTCTCAGACATTTATTTGCTTTGCAGCCTTAGTTTGCCTCAGTTGTTTCAACTGTAAAACAGGGTTATAATAGCACCAGTCTCATAGGGTCGTTATGAGAACCAAATGAAGTAATATTTATAAAAAGCTCTTCTATTACATTTTCTGGCATATAGGTATATATGCTTATTCCCTTCATTTTCCCTTCCTAAAGCACAGGTCCCATAAGGTGTCTTACTCAGAAAGCACCAGTGGTTCCTTTTTGCTGCTAGAATAAAATACAAATTTTTTTTTTTTTTGTCATGGCAGCTAAAACTCTGCACAACTCCTCCCCTTTTTGCATTGGATGTTTCCATCAAACTGTCCTTCTTTGCTGTTTCTTGTACATAGCATCCAATCTGTCACCTCTTCTCCTCCTCTCCCTCCAAAATAAACTTCCTCTTCACCTCATGCTCTTCATTTTTCAAGGCTGAGCTTAGCTAACTCCAATCTGAAACTTTTTTTTTTAACTCCAAGGGAATTGTTAGTGCTTTCTCTCCTTCAATTATTTTGGGTCTGTAAGACAAATTCCTTAAGGATAGAGATTGCTATTACCTTTGTACCCCTAGCACCTCATCCTGTGCCATGTACCTGGTAGGTGCTTTATAAATATTTATTGAAGTTAATTGAATTGAATCAGATCCATATCAGTTGCTTGCTTTCCCTGCCTAGTCTCTAAAGTTTGTAGGGATTCCCTTAGGGGAGAAGGTGGAATCCAGCTGCGGTGTTCATTCCTGAAGTGGGTGCTACTGGTGTTCCCTCCAGGCTTTAGGCCCTAAGGAGCCGACTGAGCTACATGTTCCAGAGAAATTTAAGGTGCATCAATTTCCCCTAGTCATGGTTATGTAACATAGAAACTGGGCAGAGGATAAAGGTAGCACCATAATGGATGGTGTTTTTTAGGAACTTAGAGTCTGCTTAAATTCTAAATTAGGTGATAGAATCCTACTGGCTTCTCTGATTGTCCACATGCCCTAAAGCTAGCCTGGGGTGATAGGATGAAGCCCAAGTAAACCCTCTACTGAGAAATGAGTATGGCTCTACTGGCCAGACTCACTCCTCACTCCTGGGGGGGCTGCTGTTATGAGCAATCTGGGTGCATCCCTTGGGGGACTGGGAGACTTGTGTCCACAAATGCATTTTGTGTTCTTGGTAAGTATCTACAGGTGTCCTTGCTGTTGGGATGTTGTAAAAGATGGTGTGGGTTTTATATGTGTGTGTTGACCATCTGCCTCATTGACTGAATCTCACTGACTGTGCATGTTAGCATTGCGGATGTGGCCCAGAACACTAACCCGGCCTTTCCATTTGGTGACTCTCAGAGTTCGGCATTTTTTCGGCTGTCATTCCTTGATCTATATGGGAAATAAGCATTATCTTTCTTATCTCAGGAACTTTGGAGACCTAGAGTTTAGGTTTGGAACCTGTAATACCTGAGTTCAAATCCTGCCCTTAGACAGTTCTTCACTTTGAATGAGTTACTTAAATCTCACAGCCTCAGTTTCCTCATTTGTTAAATGGAAAATGTTAGCACTCAACTCAGAGATTTATTGTGAAAATCAAATGAGATAATACATATTAAGCTCTTTGCAAATTATAAAGTACTGTATAAATGTACCTATCATACTTATTCTGAAGTTACCATTTTGTCTCCTTTTATAGCTTTATATTCTAGTTAGCCTCCAAAATGGTTTTTGCCGTGTCTTGGCAGACTTATTTTGTCTGAGTATGGAGCCACCCTTGATTGCTCCTGCACGTTTCTCTTAGAGGCCTGAGCTGGTGACAGTGACAATCCACCGACCACACGCTCATGGCAGTCAGGCCAATATTGAAAAGTGGAAACATTTCTGTGTTGTTAAAGCAAATGAAAATGTGACAGATTGTTTTTGAAACATCAAATGCAAATTGTCAACATGAACATATTTCTGGACTTAACAGTCGAATGTGTGAATTAATTATGGACCCATTAAGAAGCTGAATTATATTTACTTTTCAATTACAAAAAAAAAAATAAATAAATAAACCAAACCAACAACAACAAACCAAATCCAACCCTTCGGCGCTCAGCCCTTTCACTTTTGAAAACATATTTTACAGGGTTGTTCTTTTAATGCCTGATGGAAACATTGGCACTTTATGCTCATGTAGTAGTTGGATTTCTGGTATTCTTTTTTGCTTTGTTTATAAATTATTTGTGACTTTCTTTTGGTTTGTTAACTCTTCCCCAAATATTCATTTCTGGCTTGACTTTCATTGAAAGTGACCTCTCATGGTGATAAGATGCATGCTTTCAAAAACCAGATTCCTACCTTTGTGACTGTTACCTTGAATTCATAAAACACTGACTTTTTCACCATTGATTTTGTTTATTTTCCAAAATACTAAAACTTAGCTTGATAACCTCATTTCTCTCAGTATTCTCTTATACTCTCTCCCCCTTTATCTTCCAGAGCATAGGGAGGTTGGTGATCCTCCCAGGTTGATGTATGGCATCCAAATGCCTTCCTTAAGTGAGCTTTTCATAAAGTATTTTTTGCAAATAGCTTTTTTTATTTTTTGGAAAATATTTTCAACTAGTGCCCCATCTTAAAACTTGATCTCCTAGTGCTCCAGCTGAATTCATTTTTCCAGTAATATTTTTATCAGAATATAACACTATTTCAAAACTTCAGCAGTTATTATGACTTAGTTGTGTTTTATGTTTAATCTTGCTTTATACCCCTATAAAATTCATCTTTTTGACTTTATTTTCTTTTGGCAGTCTTTTCTCTTTGCAAAGTTGGCAGCATTGTTTTGCTGTGGTTTTGGCAGATGTGGTGTATTTTTTATAGCATCATTGATTCTCTCCTTAGAGTCTTGGGTAGTTCTATCTTTGGAATGTCAGGTAGATTGCTTTGCAGAGAACTCTCAAGTTTTTCCCCTTTCTGTGCCCCAATGACTTGGCATCCTACAGTAACGATCATCACCATTTCCCTGTAGGTCATACATTCAGATTTGCCTGCCTGTCTCCTAGTCTACCTTTGTCCTTCCTGTCTTCCTTCCTCTAATTCTAATGCAATTCCTCCCTATTCCCCTTCCTTTCTTCCTTCTTTCCTTACTTTCTCTTTTCCTTCCTCTTTCCCGCTCCCGTTTTCTCTTTCCCTTTCTTCCTTCCTCTTTGCCCCCTCCCTTCAATACTCATCAAAGATTGGGATATCTAAGATGAGCAAGGTACTTATAGCCATGGCCTCATTTCTTTTAGTTCAGTGTTTATTTCATTCAGTTCCCCGTGCTTGTCGGTGACTTCAGTAATACCTCACTACAGACTTTTCTGTGTGTAGTTAACATGCGTTACCAATACATTTTGTTGTTGTTCCAAAAGAGTATTTCATCTTGCTTACATTTTGAGTTCTGACCAGGAAATACATAGCCTTTCCCATAGGATCCTCATTCATGTTTTTCTTTTGCATTTTTCATTTTGTTTACTACTTTGGATAATAGTTGTTCGGTTTTCCCTGACATTTTTATAGCTGCTATGACAACAACTCTAGTTTGTGGGCTCCATACATAATCGGCTGTGATCACGGCTCTGCCTTGCTTGCCTTGTTTTCTGACGGTTAAGATCCCTTTTAGCCCTCTCGACCCCCTTTAACAGGCAGTTGTGATGACACCCGGTGAAACATTTTGCTGGTATTTTTCATATTTATTCATTACCAGGGAGAAGTTGATAAAACACCTTTTAGGTAATCCCTTCTGTGTGTGTGTGTGTTTTTTTTTTAAACGTGCAGTACATTTTCAAAAGTTTATCATTAGCACATGTCTCAATCAATTCACAGCCTGGTGGCATCTGTTAACCAGTGTGATGGAAAGAGACACTTGTCAGTCAACCTCCTTCCCTGTTCAACATCAGCTGTGGTTTAGGGGCACTTGGTAGAGTCCTCACATCAGCGACAGTGCTGGCCTTGAAAATAATTGTACTTTTGGGGGACAGTAATTTATTAATAAGTGAGGAATCTGCCGAGAGGCTCTCGCCTTCATCTCACACACTCCCCCTAATGTGGGTATTTAGATACAAGTTTAATTTAATTTTTTAAAATTCCCTTTTGGGCAGCCATTAGGCACTGAGCTTAGAGTGACATCAAATGGGTCTTTTTCCTGAGAGGATAAGGAATCCCCCAGCAGGGAAACTGAGAGGACTTCATTGAAGGAGCTTTCACCTTCCCTCCATGTCTGTGCCCCATTGTCTTGTGACAAGGATCCTCATCATCTCTCTGTATGTCATATGTTCTTGTTTTCTCCCTCCCTCTTCCTTCCTCCCTCTCTCCCTTCCTCCCTCTTTCCCTTCCTTCTTCCCTCTTTTCCTCCCTCCCTCTTTCTCTTCTTTCCTTTTCTTCCTTCTTCCCTCCTTTCCTCCCTCCCTCCCTCCCTCTTTCCTTCCTTTCTTCTCTCCAGCCTTCTCTGTTCAGTAACTGAATACATTGGATAATTGCTCAACTCTGCTCTTTATCTTGCCCAGGCTGCTTGAAAGGGCCTGATGATTTCAAACGTGTCTGATTTGCACAACCTGGCAGCATTTAGGGCCTTTTTGGATCCCCTACCTTTTCTCTGAGCCTGTCTGCCAAGATGGCCACAGAGTGATCATGATGTGCTCACTCTGGTCTGTATCTTTCTCTAGGGGTTAGAGGCCCGCCTAGTTCCACTTGGGTCTCGCCTGTCTCTTCTGGGTGGCTCTTGACCTTTCTTCCCCTCCTTGAAAGAGTTTCAGGGAAGTATCTTGCTGAGGATGAGGGGGCCCCAGTCACTGGGAAGAAAATGGGAAGGCTTCCTCTCTGTGGTGCAAATCGAACTGCTGACAACTCCTTCCTTGTTAACCTTTGGGGTTTGAGTCTGCTTTTCACGAAATAGAAACTCTCTTTGTAGGTCATTTTGTCAGTAATTTTGGCAGCCATGGGACCATCAAGGGAATGAGGCTTGGTTCCCTCTTGTCTATGCTGTTCAGTTTAGAGAATTTTACTTAGTCTTTCCCCAGGAGAAAAGTTAACCCCTACTGGAATCTAGATATGGTTCTGTCTGACCTGGTTTAGAATTGGAAGTAACTATTCCTTCATGGCTTCTCCTATTCATATTAGAAATTCATGTCTGGGAAGAAGGAATTTGGTCAGGAAACCTCTGCAGTTTGGATCTGATTCAGAGCCCTTCTGTTTTTCTCACTTGGTTTTTGCCCAATAGTCTGCTTCTGTTTGGGGTTTGGGTAAGGGGCATCATACAGTCCCCCTGGAAGTCCTTTTGGATTTTCCTTGCATTTCCCCTATTTAGTGAGTCAATTTCTGCTCTCTTTTGCCTTCCTATTCTCAGAGCTCATCACCCTGTTTTCCTTCAGATTTACATTTCTGTATTCCTCATTTATTCACAGGGCCATATATTTTTTCCACTAAGCATCTATTCCTATTTCTTTAGTCTACCACTAAGTTTTTCCTGCTGTACTATATTTAGAGGAAAAAAACTCAAGGATTTTCAATTTTGTGACACAGGAACTATCCTTTAATTTTGTTCTGGTCATACAAGAAAGCCAAAGCACTAGTTTTGACCACAAAATGCCTAGAAATTTCTGACAGGAGTTGCCCATGTGATGTCTGTTGCCTCACCTGTCTCTTGCTTTCCTCCATGAACTGCTTGCCTTGGTAACCATCAAGAGGCCCCTTGATTTAAGTCAAGAAACATTCATTCATTGTTTTCTTTGTGCCTTGTTCAGTGTTTGATTCTGGAGGAGATAATATTCTACCTAAGGGAGTAAGGCACATACCAAAAAAAATCTTATGTAGCAATAGTATTTTCCAGGTCAGGGAACCTTCCTACTATGTTGGGCTAGATGCAGAAGAGTTCAAGGTTGGAAGGAATAGTTGGAGAATGCTTCATGGGAAAGATGCTTGTCTTTTTAGGATTAATGTGTCTTACTCCCTTCCACATATTCCATATCCCGGTAAAAACTGTATTACTTGCTGCTTCCTCTACTTGGCTATCCATCTTCCACCTTTGTGCCTTTGAATAGATGGTCCCTCATGCCTGGAAGGCCCTTCTCTTCACTGCCATCTCTTGAAATCTCTTTCATTCTTCAAGGCTTAATTCAAATGCCATCTCCTAAGCAAGGCTTTTCCTGCTTTATATTTTGTTTTTAAACTGGACTTGCAATTTCATACTTCCCCATTCATATGGGGAGCTTCTTGAAACATCTTGTGCCAAAGCAAATCGCCTCCTTCTGTCCAACTGATAGTTTTAGATGCCTAGAAATTTGATGACTTGCCCAGAATTACACAGTCATTGTGTATGTCAGAGGTAGGACATGGAACCCAGGTCTCATTGGACCTTTTACCCCTGCCCCAGATGGATACCTAAGCCACCTGAGGCATAGACATATTTTGTAAATATTTACTTGGCAAATAATTTATATTTATTTACTTGTGTACATATTCTTTCCTTCAAATAGAATGTAAGCTTCTGGAGGCCAGGGACTGGTTTTTCCTTTGGTCTTCATATCTCTGGCACCTAACATTGTCATTCTATTCTCTCTCTCTCTCTCTCTCTCTCTCTCTCTCTCTCTCTCTCTCTCTCTCTCTCTCTCTCTCTCTCTCTCTCTCTCTCTCTCTCTCTCTCTCTCTCTGTTTCTTCTCTCTCTCTTTCTCAATCTCTCTCTCTCTGTCTGTCTCTCTTCTCTGTTTCTTCTCTCTCTCTTTCCTCAATCTCTCTCTCTCTGTCTCTTCTTTCCTCTTTCCTCAATCTCTCTCTCTCTCTCTCTCTCTCTCTCTCTCTCTTCTCTCTCTCTCTCTCTCTCTCTCTCTCTCTCTCTCTCTCACACCACACACACACACACACACACACACACACACACACACACACACGTCCTTTGTAAATGTTTAATTATTTCTTGTTGAATGAGTGAATGAATTCTTTGGATTTTAAAGTGACTTTCCCTTCTCATTGTTTATACGAAAAGGGTTTATAAAACCTTAGAGCTGATATACTACAACCCTTCCATCTGATATAGTAATCCATCTGCTCTGTAAGATCCTTGACAGGTCCAGCCCCACTTTGAACTTTGCTGCTGAAGGGGACCTCACTATTTTCTGAAACAGCCTCTCAGTGTCAGATCGCAGTTAATTGTCCACAGGTGCTTCCTCATTTTTAACTTAAACCTCTCTATTTGTCACTTTCACCCATTATCCCTCTTTCTGCCCCACCTGGAGCCTGTATGCCTTTCATATTATGGTCCTTTGAGTGCTTGACAGTACTTGAGGCCGGAGATTACATACCCCTTAAGTCTTCTCCCTCCTGGATAAGCATCCACACTTTAATGAGTCAGTCCTCTAAAAACTTAGTCTCTACCCTTTAGCTTCTTGGACATCCTTGTCTAGACACATGACATATTGTCTGGATTACTTCCTGCTTCCTCTACCTCTCTTGCCTTTGTATTTTTCTTAGATGATCCCTCTTGCATAGAACTGCCCCCCCCCACTTCTACTTTTTGGTATCTCTTTAAGGTTATCTCAAGTGTCACCTTTTTTTTTTTTTTTTTTTTTAAACTGGACATGTGATTTTATTAGGATGGGGAGGTTTCTGAGACAAATGTCCCTAGAACTGAAAACATATCACAAACGTGGTCTGACTTACTCTTTTTGTGAGCCCAGTCTTGAATACAAGGAAGGAGAGGAAAAAAGCTGAATGACCAAAGTCTTTTAGAAAATGAGATTGGGGAAATGGGGATGCTAATAGATTAAAAGAGAGGGGGCCTCACATCACACCCAGAAAAGGAAAAGAAGTTGAGGCTTCCAATGAAATTTAGGACCATCTCTCTAATAATGACATTTCATGGCCAGTTTCAAACTTGCTTAGCACACCGAACAGAAGGAGCTAATGAATATTACCTGCCTGCTGCCTCCTGATTCACTTCCATCCCTCAGCCCATTGGCTGTCCTGGAAGGTAGGGACTGTGCCTGATATTCTGCTATGCCCATTTTCAGGAAAGTCTCTTTGCGAGCCAAGTGGTTGGCTAGTATCCAGCAAGTGTTAGAGAAGCAAAGAGTTTCCTGATGACTTAAAGCCAGAATAGATATGGGGAAGAAGATTTAGTCCTTCTAGGCTTTGTGGATCGGCCCAGCTTGCATCCCAAAGCCCAGCCACATCCTAGGACTCTGGATATTTTTATTATTAATGCCTCACATTTCTGTAGCACTTTTCCCCCAGGTATTGTCATTTAGTTAATAAGGGGATCTCAAACTGGTATTTTGCTTCTACTCCAGTTACCATATTCAGCTTTCCCAGTCTTTGCTTATTCCCTTCCCCCTTCGTCAACTCTTTTTCTTTCTTTTCTTCACAAACATCTCAAAAAATCACTAATGATTTGTCTACCCAGGAAGCTCCTTGTGCAGCATTAACAGGGAATTATTGAAATGAAATTTGGATTCATGCCGGGGTGAGGCTGGAGCTGGCCCTTCAAAGTGATGATGATTTATTTAGGCAATGTGGTAGTCATTAGTATCTGTAGTGTCAGGGCCCCGAGCACTCAGAATTCTTAGTCTGTGGCTTAGGGACCCTTCAGGACCATTATGGGCTAATGGTTCAGTGTGGGCGCTGGGCGGCTGCCGTCAATCTCACTGATGGTGGGTCATAAAAGCATGCGTGTTCCTCTCTTTGGCTTTCCAAAATGGAGGAGGCCTCTACTCAAGAATCCCCCAGGCAAAGCTCTCACAGTCTGCTGTACTACAGATTAGGACTGGATTGTCATCTCTACTTTGAGCAGCCACTTGGTGGGAGATGAGGGACTGTGGAGGCTTTCCAGGTCTTGTGGTCTACAACCAGTTTTTCAGAATCTCAAATATATATGTGACTAGGATTTTGCTCTACTTTTTACTTTTGCTTTCCTGTTCTCCCCCTTTCTCTAGTACCCTTCCACTCTGCCTTGACTTTGGACAGCTCCAAGTCAAAACACAGAACCTTGTTGTTTTCTTGGTATGTTAGAATTAAAGAGGAAGGACCCCCCCCTACCCCCAATTTTCACATATTCTGGGAAGAACAAGCATGACGCAGCAAAAAGGATTATAACAACAAGACACTTTGGGAATGATAGCCCAAGTACAGGCAAAAGAACAGGGGAAACTTTTGTAATATGGATCCTTTGAATGATGGAACATTGTGAGAAGAAAGGATCCTCCCTATCTTGCCCCACTTTAGTTATAGGTTTTGCCATCAAGTGCTTTAGGAACATCCATCTATGGAAAACAATGTTGATTTACAAATAATTCTTTCTTAATCAGGAGCTCTCAAGATTTCTGGTTCCTAACAAGTTTGGTTGGTCTATTTTAAGTTACTAGATGTTCTTGGAAGTAAAGAAATTGCATTTCTTTTAGAAATAGTCTATAGCTAAGATTTTTCCAAGTTTTTCTAACAAACTCAAATTGACACAGCAGTTCTAAATGTAAGGAATGAGATTGGTCTCTGGGGAATGAACGAGGTAGGATGGCATCCATTCTCAGGAGGTTGACCAGAGCCGTCTAAGGAACATTGATTTTCTCACCCATCCTGATGGCATTTCATAGCTTTTTAGGAAAGATGAATTCAGCTTAGTTTACCTAGTCTTCCAAAGCCTTCTGGGAACAAAGCTCATGGTAGGTTGCAATCTAATATCTCACTGCAGTTTGAGAGACAGCATGCTCTTGTTGAAAGAACACTAGATTTGAATACTGGCTAACAAGTATGACCTTTGGGGAAACTCAACTTTCCCCCTTAGTTTTCATGTGGAGGTTGGCTTAGGTCAGGGGTTCTTAATCTTTTTTTTCATGTATATCTTGAATACTTTTTGGCAATCTAGTGAAATCCTTTCTTTCAGAATTATTATTTTAAATGCATAATACAAATTACATGGAATTACAAAAGAAACCAATTATATTGAAATAGCAAATTTTAAAAAAAATTCATGGCCCCAAATTAAAAATCTCTGGTCTAGACTCTAACAGATTTCTTTAGGTCCCTTTCCAGCTATAAATCTTGTTCTGTCGGATTCTTGGAGGGTTTGGTGACTACTGGGGATGAATTCAAGCCAGGATCTTGCTAGTGAAGATGGCTGAAGTTCTATCATCCACTTTCTTAGTTTTTTTCCCTTAAAATTTATATGGTATAATGGCCTAGACCTGAATCAATCCTGAATTTGAGCATGTTTGTAAGTTGAGTTACCTCACCTTTGCGTCTCATTATTTCACATCTGTGAAGGGCTAGTAATACTTTGTCCAGTTTCATAGCACTGTCATGATGACCAAATGAAACAGGATCTCTTTTAAAACATTATATGAATGCCAGAAATGAGCATCATTATTATTACTATCCTTCCTCTGAAAAAAGAGGATAAAATATGTGCTTTGCAATCAGAGCTCCTCCCTGTTAAAATCCTCACCCCACAACAGACATTTTTCTTGTTTTATCATTCTCCCATTCCTAGTGATTTTATTTTATAAATCTCAGATATTGGAACCGACCTCTAAGAATATGTGACATCTTAATTGACCAACAAGTTTTTTTGTTTTGTTTTGTTTTGTTTTTCACACTTAAACTATACTAAGTAGTAGTGGTACAAAGCTGCAAACATGCCAGTATCCCTGCTTTCAGGGGGTTTCTAGTCTAGTTGGAGAAAATAAGACATAGACATGGTTCAAATGAAATGATAAAAAAAGTGTCCAAAAATATTGGGAAAAATCTCTTTACTGCTTTAATCAGACCACTGTAGTGGTTTTAGGTGCCAGTTTTAGGGAGGATCATGGGATCAGAGACTTGGAGATAAAATGAATCCTTCCAGAGGTCTTCTAGTTTCAATCTTCTTCCACCCCCACTTCTACAGATAAATAAACTGTGGGTTGAATGGAGAGGGTCACTAGGATGGTAATATAAAAGGTTTAACTAAAGGAAATGGAGGAGGTCACACATTAGGGTCTTAAGATCATCTATTTAAGACTAGAAGGGATTTAGAGGTCATCAAGTCTGCTTTCCTCATTCTACAGACCAGGAAATTGAGGCACAGAAAAGGTAACTAACTTGTCCAGGGTCATTTAGTCAAAATTAATAAGGATTGAGGTGAGATTTGAACTTATGCCTTCTTGACTCCAAGTCATTGAAATTTTCTGGTCGTTCTATGCTAGAAATTGTGGAGAGCTGATCCGAGTAGTTATCAATATAATTAGAGTGAGATATTTTTGGAAGAGAACATGTTATGTTTTTGTGTGGGGGTAAATACTTATAAACATTACTTGAATATATGAAATCAATGGGGAAATTCCTTTTGGAGAAGACCCTTTACCACACAGATTATAATATAAATTATAATTTAGTAGGTAAATCCTAGGAAGTTGACCAAAGTACACAGAGATTAGGAGATTAACCTCAAGTCACATAGCTAGTGTTGGAAGGAAAACTTGAATTCATATTTTACCGTTTCCAAGCCCAACATTATCGACTAATCCTAACTATTCTTGGGGAGATTTGGAGGGGTGTGTTTCTGTGAGATTTTTTCAAAATACTTTGAGAACTATTTCAGTATATCTGGTTTCTTTTGTGCATTTAAAATATTATCAGAGAAGGGATTTGCCAAACCACCAAAATTTGGGGGCCAAGACATGAACAAACTTAAGAATCCCTTTGCCACATGCTCCTCCTATAACACAAAATTATTGTAGTGAAAAAATTCATTGTGAAATGTGGGGTTTCCTATTGCATTTCTTTTCATTCAAATAAAGCTGTTGTATATGTTTTTATTATCATTATACCCTCTGTCTCATCACCTTTCCAGTCATTCTCTTGCTTAAAAGCACAATTATCTGCCACATTTAGTTTTTGAATGAACCAACATGGGAAAAAGAAAATGTGGCCTATATTTGTAGCAGTATGTTCCTTGTGTTCTAACAGGGACACACTGTTAACACGGGATGAATGTGGTAAGGATGTGGGTATTACAGGATAAAAGTATTGAATGAGTAGGTAGACCACCTTCAGGCTGTGTACAGGTTAGAACAGGTACATTTGTTGTCTGGTTCCTGTGGAAGAGGAGGCCGTGCTGTGGGGGACCATTCTTGATGAGGTCTGGTTATTTTAGATTTCAGATACTGATTGAGAGAGCCTTTACCAGAGGTAACGTGTTCCACAGCCGTCTGTACTGGTGATAGTCAGACATACTCCTTCCCTGAGAGGAGGCAGATAGCTTTGTCATGCCTTCATGTGGAAGCCCCATGTCACAGAATGGGCCTGACCCTGATGGATGGTACCCCAGAGCACAATGTAGGCCCAGCGATGACAAGAGGTAATATTCTATCCACTGCTGATGGTTTAGACACCCCAGAGCCTGGTCTATACCCTTTCTCACAACTCACTCCATGACTGACCTGCCAGCACCCAAGTGTTTCCTTCCTTTGCTAATGAAGTGAAAGCAACTCGGGTTCTTTTGCAGGCACTGGGAGATAAAAGCCAGGACTATGGGGATTGCAAAGAAGGAGCCAAATTATATTTATAATATTAAAGTGAGTACGTTTGTGGTCTGCCATTCTCCAGGGTTTTTCCTAAGTAGAAAAACACGAATTAGCATTTTCCATTTCCATATATTGACTAGAAAAATAGCCTGCTCTCAATTAAGACCTATAGCTTTTGGGATGTATGCAACAATTTTATAAAATATTTACAGCGAGATTTGCATTTTACATGGTATTACAGTTTTTCTTGTGTTTAGGAGGAAGGGTTCAGCCCTGATAGAGGAAATACATTTTCTTGATCAGGAGGGAAAAGAAATCTACCATGTGACTTTTTTCTTACATTTCAGACCCAAAACTGTCCAGGGCTGATCTTGTCTACAGTAATTACCCAAGGCTGATCTGCCTACCCGCTATTTGTTAGACCATCTTTAAAGATCATGTTTCTTCAGCAAATCTATTACTTTCCCTTTAAAACTTGCAGGGAAAGGAACTGTTTGCAGCTTTGTGCTAGACAGATAAGTAGAACATTTTTCCAAATGTAAATGCATGCCGTAAAGAACATAGCTATTTCCTGGATAATTTGCAGTTGTATATTTTATGTTAATTTCACCGAAAATATTGCACCCCTGCCAGGTTTAGTAGCAGCTCACTGTGATATGAATAATTTCTAGTGAATCATTTTTTTTCTTCATTTAAGATTTGGCACCTTTTTAAGATTTTAATAATAGCAACAAGGAGGAAGATTTAGAACAAGTGAAACATTAGTGCCAACGAAATTCACGTCGAGCTCTAATGTAAAATAGCTAGAATAATTACATGGAAAACAGTTTCCACAGATGTTTTTCCTTGTAATGTAATAACTATTTACCAAACTGTTTATTTTTGGCCCTTGGTTTGCAATAAAATATTTATACATGCTCTGCTGTAATAAAAAAAAATATTGACAAAATACTATAGAGGTTTAAAAAGACAATTGATGTTTTCTCTTTTCAGGAAGTGAGCGTTAGAGAAGTTTGGTATCATTTTGGTTTGCATTTTAGTGCTTGCAAAGTCAGTCTCCTTCAAGGGCTACCCTAGGCCTTCCTGCTTCAGAACTGGTTTTCTAGACAAATTCAGCTGCAACCTTTTGCAACCTATTGTTTGCTGACTAAGGAACCTGACGCTTCTTCCTAACCAGGATTCATTCCTACTTCTGCCTCTGTGTGGAGTGTTCAATACAAAAACTCCTTCCCCTCCTAGACAGCATCAATATAGAAATAGGTTTGTTTCTCAAAACGTCTTGATTGTGGGTCTGAATCTTTTAACCTAAATACAGATTTGATCGAGAGTGGGAGCTGCCGGGGCTTCTTTCTTTGATAGGAAACATGTCAGGGTTTGGTGCTGTGGCTTCTGTAAGGGTTTGATTTCTGTTCCCAGTTGAGGTTCCTTCTTTTAACAGGTGTGCAGCTTTTCTGTTTGACAGAAAAAGAAATTCCGTCCCATTGCCACGTACCCTCTCTCCTGACTGCACGTGTGAGCTGTGCCTGATGCTGTTTGTTCCACGGACAACTCTAACTGGGCTTTGACAGGGACATGGTCTTTGTAATAATAGCTGGCACGTGTCTATCGATATATGCATGTATTTCTACATAGATATCTATATCTATATCTTTCTTTATATCAG
Source organism: Sminthopsis crassicaudata (assembly GCF_048593235.1). Lineage (NCBI taxonomy): Eukaryota > Metazoa > Chordata > Mammalia > Dasyuromorphia > Dasyuridae > Sminthopsis > Sminthopsis crassicaudata. Next base: position 484,368,708 of record NC_133618.1, on the reverse strand, counting down.
GATGGATACTGATAGATCTATCAGTGCCTACGTATAGCTCTTGATAGATGTATCATTTTCTACATCTATACAGATATAGCTAGATTTGTATTTCTATTTCTATGATATATCTATAGATATAACCATATTTCATATCTATAGAGAGAGCAGATCTAGCCATATCTCTATAGATGTAGATATAGAAATATGTCGACACGCCAGACTTTTTTTAGATTTTTTTTAAAGCATTTTACACACATTGTGTTATTTGGCACTCACAACAACCCTATGAAGGAATAGTGGTGTCCCTATTTTCCCATATGAGGAAATTGAACCTCAGGCAAGTTAGGTGAGTTTTCCAGAGCTAGATGGTAGTGTCAGAGGTAACACTTGAACCCAGGTCCCCTCCTATTCTTTCCACTGTGCTGTGCTGCCTTTCTTAGCAGAAGATGCAGGACTAAAGAGATGGATGGCGTGACAGCCAGAAACTTAAGGCAAGACTTTAGTTCTCTTTCTTCTTCTGGGGTTTTCACAAGAAGTTACCATATGCAAACTTTTTCTTGCTTTTATTATGTGTCCCACCTAGGGCCAGAAGATCATCATGAGGGCATTTCTTTTCATAGTAAAGCTAATTTAGATGAATAGCTACCCCCTCTCCATCCTCATCCCTATATGGAGCCTAAGAACCAAAATTGGACAAGAGAGGGAGCTAAGAAATCTGGAATGGGCCCAATGGCCCTACCACAGTCACACAGAGCACTTCTCAATGTTTTTAGCTCTGTTGCAGGCAATCAGAAGTTTGCTTCCTGGCACTCTCCATCGTCAGGCAGATATTTGTTCTGTACATGTGTATGTGAAGGATTACTCTCTTCTCTGGCAGGGACAATGGCTCCCAGGAACAGCTTCTTCTTTGGGATTTAGGAACACTTCGAATACTGACATTGTAAGTGGAGAGATGTTTCTCTTTCTGATATCACCAAACTCATAGAAGAGGAAGTAGGAAGCAGAGAGAGAAGGAAGGGAGAAGAGTTTGGGGGTTGGTGGGTAGGGAAAGTTCAGATTTTTAAAAACAAAAAATAAAAATCTGAAGCCGGTCTCTGAATGCCTGATATCGTCTGGTTGGACAACTTGGCCATTTAGGGTGGAGAAAGTATAGTAAGGTGGGGAAAGCACTGGTTCAGAGGACTTGGATTTAAATTCTCTCTGATGCTAGCCACATATATAGTCTTGGGGCAAATCACTGAATCTCCTTATAGCTTCTTTTCTTATTTGTTTAAAAAAAAACCCAAAACAAACAAAAAACCATAACCCCAAACTAAAACTAGCTGACCTCTGGGGTCCTTTTCAGTTACAGGTCTATTCTTTCCTTTCTCATCTTTCTCCCCCCTCCCTCTTTCCCTCCGAGGACTATGTCAGTGTCTGCAAGCATAAAGACAAAAGATCCAAGAATTGAGAGAAATAAATCAGCAAGTGGTGTTTTTTCATGTCTTTGCCTTATGCTTCTTAGTGATTATGTTTTCAAGTTCTGTCCTCCAGGGCCAAGCTATTGTCAGTAAATATAGGATGCACTTTTCCTACTGATCATCCATCCCAGAATTTTGTGAGGTCTCTGGTGGGAGCTCTAGAGTGGTTGCAGGAGGCTTAGTTCCTGGTCTGAGCTCTATAATTAACTCTTTGGAAATGGCAGCAAAATCTCTCAGAATCAGTCAGCTGTTTGTCCATTCCCTTTTGCCAGGGGCAAATTCACGTATCTAGCACAGTGCCCTATACATGGTGGTCTTGAATAATAACCATATAACAAGTATATAATAAGTGCTTGATAGTTTAAATTGGATTGTTGGAGAAGGGAGGATCTGAGCTATGTCTTCTGAATCTTGTGCTATATTTCCAGGATAGGAAGGCTGCTGGTAAGGAGGGGTGAAGAAGTGCTGGAGAGAGACCCATAGGCAAATCTCAACTCTAATATCTTGCTTTACTTCACCAAGTACCTATTTCTTCCTTTTTCTTTGTTTTTCCCTTTCTCGTGAAAAGCAAAGTTTCATTAACCCTCCTGGTCACCTTTTCTTAGCTATTTACCAACACATTGTGTCCTAACAACAGTGTGAGTGATAATATTAATAAAAGTAGCAATATTTACCTACCAAACAGGATTGTCTTAATAAACTCTGAGTCCTTTGGGCTAATTCAGAGAAGAGCCTGTAGAAGATTCTTGCCTCCCATTATTCTCAGAGAACTATACACCTGATGTGTTCCCAGTTTCCTTTTAGCTTTTTACTTGCTGGACTGAGGGTTGTCTAGTTAGTTTTATTTATTTTTTTATATAATTGGAATACTTTCACATTCGGGTGACCTGGTTCTTTAAAAATCACCTGGCTGCTAAGAGTATTCCCACCCAGGTGAATGTGATTGGTTGGGGCTGGGGTGGTGGAGGTCCAGATTGGTGGATGGGGAACTAGGTCCCAAGGAGGTTCACACATTGCTGGAACCCAGACATTGCCGAAATTCTGCAGTTTGCGAAGGTTGGCATCCCTTCAGTTTGCCATTGCAGCAGCTGGACTTCATTAAGCTCGGGTGTTAATTACTGGGAGGCTGCTGGTTCTGTGTGCAGGCAGGAACACTGGGGGTAACTTGCAAAGCAGGGTCACCTTGAGATGGAAGCTTTCAGGGAAAGCAGAAGCCGTGCAGAAGGGCCAGAAGGCAGAGCCAGGCAGGTCCGGCAGCCACCCTTTGGCTGACCTCACATACAAACAAATTGCAGTATAGGTTCAACGAGGAAGCTTTATCACACGGGCATCCCGTGATAATAGAATAATTGTTGACATTTAGTGATGCTTTAAGGATTGCAAAGATCATATTTGAGAACATGCAGGATAATAATCAAGTAGCAGCTTCAGCTGGGGTGATTTGGGAGGGCCACATTGGCTCTGCTTGGAGAGAGATTTCTTGCAGGTAACGCTTTTATTTGGGATGACCACGCAGTTCCACAAAGGTGTAAGGAGATGGCTTTGAATCCTAAAAATAGGGCCTCAGGTGAAGCTGTGGCTGAAGAGGGAGAAGGCTGAGGGGGGGAGTTGTAGGGGGCAGATCTGTGGCAGCATTAAACATCCCACCTGGCAAAGGTGGTCTTCCCGCACTAGGTGATAGGTAAGCAGAGAGCCACAGGAAAGGCAGGGACAGATTGGAGGAGAATTAGGTTATTGCATTTCCTCCTTAATTCTTCATCAGGGCTGGTGCCTGTATCTGCTACAGAAAAATCAATGTTCTCTGACTCTGTAATTTCCCAGGTTGCCTTACTCAGAGCATATTGTGCCATGAGAGGTGACATATCCGGTCATGGCTGCGTGGACGATTTTTTTAAAAATCCCCTTCCTCTTCCTCTCCCTTTTCCACCCACCCCAATCCATCCCACTTCCCAGTGCAAGGATTCATTGGAATTTCACAACCTTTGCATGCTTTTGTGAAAACACTCATTTGTGTTTGCGCCAACCTGCTAATGGCGGATGCCGAGGTTTGTGAATCCCACCTACATTCGGTGCTCGTTATGGCATGGAATGTGCCGTTAATAATGCATCTGTGAAACTCAGCTGTGAGGGAGCCAAGTAATTATCCCACCGTAGCGTTTCTCTGCTTCAGTGTCATCACAACTGGGGCTTCATTAAAAGTCCTAACAGTAGAGATGTTGTGTGGTGCAGCCTGTATATATATTTTTTCATTTAAATTATCAGCACTGCCATGGCTCAGAGGTAATTTGACTTTTTGAAACCGCTGAGCCCCTGTGAATTTCCTTCCCCTTCTCCCTCTCGCTGCTATACCAGCTGATCAGCCCCAAAAGAACAAAAGGTTTATCTGAAGCTATGAAGCATATATTCACCAGCTTCTGGCGTCTAGATAAAAAAAAAAAATCAAAGTACTCCATTGAACATGTTAATACTGAGCAAAATGCACACAGCCAGACACTAAACCTTTACAGGGATTTAGGTATATTTGAAAAGTGATACTCTGATCAGGTCTCGAGTTAGTTTTCTTAGCATAGAGTAAAGCAAAAAGGTAAAAAAAAAAAAAAAGAATCATAAACTAATATTTAATAAAGAAATGAAAGCTATGTCATAGCTTCTACCTTTTCTCCCTCACTTCCACCCCCCTTTTGTTTTATTTCTTTGTCTGCTTTTGATCAGATGGGATGTCACAAAGACTTGGGGTAAGGGAACATTATTAGGTATTTCCCCCTTTAATTCAGGACTTTATCAGTGCATGTGAGCTGCCGAAAATAAGAAATCTTGAGTGGAACAGCAGTTCCAGAGAATAATGGCCAGGGTGGCTCTCAGTAAAGATGCTGGGGAGTTAGAACCCCTTTGCCAGTGTTTAGGTGTGTATACTTTGTCCCTGAAACTACCATAATTCTGCTACATCTGTTCCTACCAGGAGAGGGCCTTGTTGGTTGCTGTGGAAGTTGTCCCCAATCTTTTGCACTACCTTAGAGCAAAGGTGTCATACATATGACCCGCAGACCACATGCAGCCCACAATAGTCCCAAATGCAGCCTAAATCAGGTTAGAATGTATTGGAAAATATTTAACAAAATAAATAAAAATACAGTAAAATTCAGACAACATTACATTTTAAAACTGTCAGTCTGGGCCCTAAAGAGATGCTTGTATACATATTGGTGGTCCCTGTTTCTTTTTGAGATTGATACCACTAGGTTAAAGAAGGGCTTGGTACTGGTCCAGTTGGAACTATATATCTGAATATATTTGAAGTGATTTGTAGAACTTGTTATGTCAAAGTTAGCTATTTGTTATTGTTGTAATCATCATATTGCTACTCCAAGTATCTCTGCTTTGAAAACTGCCCCCCCCTCTATCAAGACACCCCCCCCCTTCTCACATGCTTTATGAATCCTTTGGAAAATCTATATTATTCTGGAGGCCACTATTTCCTCTAAGCTAGATACCTTACTCTTGGAATATCTATCAGGTCTCTTTCCACCAGCTTGAAGGCCTAAGGAAATAGTTCCCCAGTGTTCAAAGTTGTAATGTTGATCCTCATGAATTCAGTCAGTCATTTAATGATAAAGTATTTATGAGCCCTCAAGTGATAGTAGCTAGATAGAATCTTAAATGATCATCATTTAAGTGGAAACTGAGGTCTGGAGAGGGGAAATCACTGGCCCACGACCGTATGGGCTGAGTCTTACTCTGAATCCATGGTGTTTCCCTCATATTTGTGGGAGCAAAATTGTGAACTGATGTGTAAACTGGCTGCGTGCTTAGGCTTGGGTGGGATCAAGAAGAAGAAAATATCTCTGTTTTTAAGTAGTCTACAGTTGAATTGGAAAGAGAAGGCCAAAGTAGAGAAAACAGTAGCGTGCAAGATGGTAAATGACAGTCCTTTATTGAAGTATAGAGGAAGATGGGAATTCAGAGCAGTGAAGTTTGTAATAAGGTGAGATGAGTTGGGCCTCCGTGATTGGGTGGGTTAAAGGTAGGAGAAAAATCATTCTGGATGAGAACTGAAAGAAGAAACAGGATCAAAGAACCATGATGGTTTTGTGGAGTGATGAGATCAGCTTTTTCTTTCCAACATTTCAATAAATTAATTAAAAAGAAAAAATGTCTACCATGAACAGAATATTGTGTTAAATACTGGGGAAAATATTGAATTCTAATGAGAAGAAGCCACCTATTCTAAGAATAATAACAGCAATGATAATGATGATAATAATTAGGATAAGCATCCTGAAAATCCTTTCGGTGAGCCTAGAAAAGAAGACTTCCAATACTTTTATTCATTTGCACAATCATTTTATCCACATGTGCAATATCTGTAGAACACTAAACACAAAATGACTCATAGCAAGAAAGTGACTACTTGTCCCATTTCTGTTTTATCTGAACTCCACTGATAGGAAAAGAACAAAATGGGGACAGTAATAATAACTGACATTAATATAGCACTTAAGGATTGCCCAGTGACCCTGGGTTCCAATCCCACTTTTGCTTCTTGCTAGTTCTTTGAATTCTTTTCTGGGCCTTACTTTCCTCATGTGTTAAATAAGCTCATTGGACTAGATGAGACTCTGAGATCCTATGATTTACATATTATCCCATTTGATCCTTATGATGCCATGAAGTAAAGACAACAAGTATTATTATCCACATTTTACAATTCAATTGATGGAAGCTCAGATAGTTTAAGGGGCTTTTCCATAGCACACAGCTAACAAATGTTGTAAACTGTCTCTTAAGCCTAGGTCTCTCTTTACTTATGAGTCTAATTAATGCTTTCCATTACCCAAATAACTATTACATTCTTTGGAATCATAGGTGTTCTAGAACCAGCTTGTAATGGGCCATGAAAGGCAACTGTTAAAATTTCAGTGTAAGCATTTATACCTTGGAAATAGGCAAATTTTACAAATCAGAGCTTGATTTGTTGTTTTGTTGATTATTTAGACTTAACAGTGAAGGAAAAAAAAATTCCTAATAATTCAGATTAAACTTAAAAGTATGTCAGGCACACTTTGGGTGGCAGAAACTAGTTGTTAAACATTTCCTAGTTACACCCACTCCTAGAGTCAAAACAAAAGAGCCAAGTGAGATCTTCAGGCGAAAAGGTCATTCTTTAGCAATTATGAGACAGTTTTAGAGAATGATTCATAGAAACTGCAGACTGAGATCTAGGAAATGGAGAATTTAACATACTTTTACATTGACCCTCACGACACCCCCTGATGAATTCTTGTGTTGGGAAAAAGGCATTGCCTCTAAGGTTTAAATTGGGCCTGACCCTGCTAATTTTTTTATTCCTCAGTTAGACTTATCTGGTATAGATATTCTTGAGAATGAACTAGGGACTTGGGTGAAATAAATTAAGCAGCAACACAGGACCTTTTGTCTTAGAGGTACTCGTAGGACTTCTGCTAATAAGATAGATGTTACGTTCCACTGCGCCCCAAGTAGACCGTAAGCTTCTTGAGGGTCCTTACCCCACTGGCATTTCCTTATTGATGGATTGGCTCGGTTTAGACCTGCTAGATAAGGCTTTTCTGACTCTTAGTCATCAGTCAACATCCTCAATCAGTCATCCACTTTGTGCAGAACCTTTTACGGGGTGTTTCAGAGGCTGTTCAGATGAGGTGGTCTAATGTGGGGATGGGATGGGAACAGACAAGATCATAGTATAGCATAATACCCAAGAGCAGGAGCTCATCCCACTTCACATTTATGTCATACTTTACTATTTGCAAAACCCTGGGACAAGTTTAGAGCCCATTTAATCCAACCGGATGGTTGTGCAGACAAGGAAGCGGACCCAGAGAGCGTGAGGGGATTGTCTGAGATCACACAGCTTTGGGTTCTGTGCAGCGCCTTTCCCCTGGGATTGGGGGCACTGCTCAGGGTCTGAGGAATGTCTGTGCTGACGCATCCGATGCCCACTTCCTGTGACCTTGGGGCTGCAGCATCTCGAGGGACCAGTGGCCTTTCCCACTGTCCCTGGTAAGTCTGGACTAGTTTAGCTAAAAGTCTTTCTGTGCCCCGACTGGGAGGTTGGCCTCTTGTAGTTCTCTTCATTTTTTGTTTAAAGTACAGTAACATTTCCCTGGATAAGCTATAATCGTTATGGTCTCCTGAGCTCTGAAAGGATTCTGGCTTAAAGGAACACATCCCTGAAACTGAGTATTGACCAAAGACATAAGCTTGTGCGCATGTGCATTTCAAACCAGCCTCAATTTCCCCTCATCCTCCAACGCACCCCCATTTCCTGGAAGGGATAATGTCTTCATTCCCCTCTGGTTGCCTGAAGTTCATGGGCTCTGTGTCACGTAACACAATTTGGGGAAGATTTTGACTTTAAGCCTTCTAAAAACCCCCCGTCTCTCAGCACTTATTTGGATCCATTATTTATGGCCAGGAGAAGCATTCATGCCAGTGTTACACCCCAGCATTAAGTTGTTCCTTTTCCAAGGCAGTCAGATTCGTGATTTCACTGAACAGAATGTTTGCGCTCAGCCACACCATTAAGGACTTTGAAGCAGGCAAGAAAGCGAGCGAGGCAAGGAAAACCTCTGTCTTCTGTGTCTCTCCTGCCTGCCCCCTCCCCAAATCAGGCCCATGAATCCACCTCCGCAGGAGCCCCGCCTCGGGGGAGCTGGCCAGAAGGTCCCAAGGCTGTCAGCTCCCCTGGTTTGGGGCTGGAAATAGTGAGGGGGAAAGAAGTGTTTGAATATTGTGCTATGAAGGGAACAGTCCTGCAGTGAAGCAGTTGTGATATTAGAGCAGATCTCCTAAGAGATCCCTTGGCTCCTGTGCACTGATCGGAGTGGCACATTCCCAGACAGCTGGTCGCTCAGCATGGGCTGTGCATGCAGCTCGGAAGCTGGCACGCTGGCGAAGAACAGGTAATGCTCTAATTTCCCTTGTGCAGATGCGGCCAGGAATATCTTAATTTATTGGTGTGCTGGCATGCAAGAGGGAATGCTCGCTGTGCAGTCTTGCATAACTATTAGCAAAAAATAGAGCTGATAGGGGCTTGACTTTTTACTAAAGTGGGTTTGAAATAATCATTGCCTTTTGTTGTGTTTGGTAGGGCTTGAACAATTCTTAATTATTTAATTATAGATATGCAAGTAATACACTGGGAATGGTCCTGCAATTCCAGGGATACTGAGCATATGAAAATGTTTAGTTACAGTAGTAAAAAGGCGGTAATTAAATCGAAGTGTCATTTGTATTGTGCCGTTGCCGCCCCGGCATCAGCAACACATCCAGGATGAGGCTGCTCTGCCTCAACTTCTGCGGTTTGCCCGGCCCGAGACCTCGCTGGGCCGATCGGCAGCTGCGCACTCCGCGAGCACTGCTCCCCCCTAACGGATCGGGCCAGTCTCTCCACAACTTTGGTGACTGTTTGCCTGAATTGTGTCTCTGCCTCGTGGTATGGCTCTTGTGACAGACACCTTGTAATTATCCCATATAAGCACTCATTGTATTCATATCATTAATTTTGTTTGGGCTATTACATTTGATAGATACATTAAGCATTATATAGTTCTCTTTATACACGAAATTGAACTGCCTTTGAACAGTCAGCCGGCTAATTGCTAGTAATTTGTGTTGCTAACAAGAGGCAGAATAGGAGCATAACATTAGACTCAACAGTCAGTTAACAAATTTGCCGATTCAGATTTCAAAACATACTCTTTGTGACAAAGTATGGCTGCATCTTGTTCGTGAATAGAGTTCTAAAAAAAATCCAGCCCCCTCCCTTTCCCCGCACGGTACTTATTCAGAAAGAGCTGGTTCTTTTCCATCCAGGGGCGAGGGTGCGCGCGTGCGTTTGCACATGTGTGTCAGCATGTGTAATTGGGGGATGAGCGGTGGCTGGCTGTGTCAGGAGCTGTGCCCAGTTTTGGTGGCACTGAGGAGCTGGGCGAAGGTGCCTTTTGATTGATGCTGGGGCTGGAGTTGAAGATGAAGTCCTCAGAGTTTTTACATCCTCGGGAAGGGAGGGAGAACTCGCAGAAGGCTGAGGCGATGCCTGACCGTGACCTGGAGCTCTAGCCAAAAAGTTCCAGTGAAGGTCTCCAGATCACTGGGAAGGGGATTTGAAAGGGAAGAAGAAAAAATGCCATTTTCCTTTGAGGAATAACAAAAACAGCAACAATAACTTACATCCTGATATATTTATTCATTTATAAAAACCAGCTTGGCTTTTTTTCCCATAAAAAAATTGAATGTAAAAGGATAATAGCAGTAGAATAGCTTCCTATTGAACAAGATAAGGAGAATGAGATGATAATAGTAAATCACAGATAAAACCATTTCCTATGTAATAATAAAATTTAGAAATGATGTTTTTAATAAAAAAAATAAAATAAAAGTCACTATACTGAATATTTTAAATTTCCAAACTATATGAAATGAGGAGCTAGCAAAATACAGAGATTGAGCAATGGGAATCCAAATCTTGTGGGAACAGGATGAGTGTACATCTTGCCTTCCATCCTGCCTGCAACTGGAGCTGTCCTGAAGCTGTGCGCTTATGAAAGATGAGCTTAAATTTAAATGCTTTTAGAATTATTTAATTCTGAAAAAGAATTTGATTATGAAAAGAAGTCTTTTTATTGACTTGTGCAATAGTTCACAGAATATTGAAAATACCAAAGAATAGTAACAGAATAGTGACTTGTTTTTGAACTATTTCTGTAGGAACCCCCATTAAAGAGGATAAGACAAATCATCAACAATAAAATTTTTCCCACCTCTATTTGTGACTTCATTGGGGTAGAGGACCCACTTCTAGAATTCATTTCTACCAATGCCATATGGCAACTAAGAGTTTGAATAACTTGCCTAGAGCCACATAAGCTATATATATCATAGGTAGAGAGTTGAACGCGGGTCCTAAGGATTCAAAAGCATGTTCCCACTGCAGTGTACCAAGTTGCTTTTTGATAACAATAATGCCAGCTCACATAATAAATATAATTTTATGATAATCTGTCATTATTTGATTTGAAAGTCCTGGTGTATCACTTTGCTACAGGAATTCTGTGTGTAAATCTAATCACCCACAGTATTTAGGAAGGACATCATGGGCTTAGAGAGGTTCTAGAGAAGAGGAACAAAAATGATGCAGGGAAAGCTGTCTGTGTATGTGCCTTCATGTTTATGGTTAGTAATAAGATGCTTTTGTTGCTGTTGTATGAAGATAGGCTAAAAGAATTAGGATTCCTTAGAAATATTATGATCAGATGTTCTTAAGTCAGAAAGGGGATTTGAAATGGGTGGTGAACACCCATATGTTCAATGAATTTCAGAGGACCAGGAAGATCCCTCCATTCTCTTGAAGCTTGAAAAATATAGTTTAGGGAACAAATAAAAGCAAGTCTATGTTGGAAATAAACATATGAAACTCATTAATTTAAGAGTATACTAGGCATAAATCAAAAGTAGGTTTAAGAAAGGTTCAGAGAAGGGGCAGCTAGGTGGCGCGGTGGATAGAGCACCAGCCCTGAATTCAGGAGGACCCGAGTTCAAATCTGGTTTCAGACACTTAACACGTCCTAGCTGTGTGACCCTGGGCAAGTCACTTAACCCCAGCCTCAGGAGGAAAAAAAAAAAGAAAAGAAAGGAACATTATGATAGGCATTCACTCTCCCATATTCTGTTGCCCAATTAACCTTATAAGAGATGGAATCTTGGACTAATGGATAGTGAGGCGGACCCAGTGTGACCAAGACAAGACAATATCTTTAAAGGGGATACCAGTGAGCCAGGGGAGCTATATACTTAATTGTTCATTCTTCTTCTCTTTCTACCAGCCTATTTTTAGGCCAAGAAGACAAGGCATATTTGCTAGGCAAAGGCCAATACCTGACAAGTAATCGGGTGGCAAGGGTATAAACTTCTAGTACTTATCATTTAGAAGTGTTGCTATTTTCTTCCATCCCAAACACAAACTAATGGAAGTGATCTTTGATGTTTGCTATGGGGCTGGTTTGAGGACATGGGCCAAATGCAAGCCATTGTCAACCAAAAGAATGATATTGATTGGATTGGAGGGCACAGAACTGTGTTAGGAAGTACCTTATTATTCAATATAGATTTCATATGGTCTCTTCCCTCACATAGCTTACAGTATAGGAGGACTGAGGGGATGTAATCAGTAGGAACATGCAGATAATGAGCAATGATTTCGAATGATTATAATGCAGGGGGAGTGTGATGGTTGGACAGTGAACTGAAACCCCTGAAACGCGTTACAAGTATAGCGTTTTAATACATGTTAGCAACTTGTAATTTTACTTGTAATGAAAATTAAGATGTGAAACTATTATAGCATGTAAATTACATCAAGGATTTCAGTGGACACGGGAGTGCCATTCACCCATGCAGCCCCTGAAACCTACATTATAACAACACAGAAAAGTCTTGGAGAGCAGCTGAGATTGAGGGCCGGTACACACTGCAAGCAAGGAGAGTGATGGGAGTTGAATCCGTTTCCCATGACTACAAATCCATCACCAGCCTTCCTCTTTGCATGTAGCTTTTAGAAAGCAAGCATTCCACATGTTTGTTACTGGTTTCTATGAATTTTTAAGACCATTGCTAATTATTCACACACACACATACCTTTTCCTTTTTTCAGGTTAATGGCCATCCAGGTAATTATCATATAATCTTGACTTAGGTATTAGGTGGTGGGAGCTCGATTTTGAATTCCTTTTCACAATATCATCTTTGCACTTAAGTAACATTTTCAGTTTTTCAATAGCACTTTAAAATCCACTTAGGTTGGCTGTTTATCACTTTGAGTTTCTATCTCTTTTTTAAAAATCCATGTTGTAATTAGCTTAATCACAAGGCATGGCACTAGCACCACTAGTGGATTATTTTAGTATTGGGGTGCAGTCGTTTTCAATCACGTCTGACTCTTCATGACCTCATTTGGATTTTTTGGTGCTGAAAGTACAGAGTGATTTGTCATTGGGTCTTCAGTACATTTTATACATAGAAGAACTGAGGCACACAGGGTTGAATGATTTGTCTGGGGTCCTGTAGCTAGAGACCTGAGACTCCAGTCTTCCTGACACAAGCCCAGTGCTCTATCTAGTAAAGTCTATAGCAGATAGAGCTACTCAACCACCTTACTGCCCCATATGTTCAGCAATACAGTAAGTGTGTTCTTTAGCTATTAATATCTTCATTATAGCCATTTTGTCACCAAAGGCAGAAAACATAAAGAAAGGATGAAAACTGACAAATGTTGTAAATGATGAAATTGGCTTGCTGTTGACTTTGATTTTTTTTACTCATTTATTTAGCAAGCATTTATTAAATTACATTTATTGTGTTTGTGTTTAATATTTTATTTTCCCCCAATTACATATAAAACAATTTTATATATATTTTTAAAAAACTTTGAGTTCAGGAATCTCCCCCTTTCTCCCTCCCTGTTGTCCCCTACATTGAGAAGATTCATGTGACGTGATGCAAAATATATCCATAAAAGTCATATTGTGAAAGAAAACATAGATTTTTCCCTTTCCCCAAAAAACCCTCAAGAAAAATAAAGTAAATAAAATATACTTCAATCTTTATTCAGAAACAATCAGTTCTTTCTCAGGGTATGGAAAGCATTTTTCATCATAAGTCCTTTAGAGTAATCTTCGATCATTGTATTGCTGAGAACAGCAAAGTCATTCACAGCTAATTATCCTACAACGTTGCTATTACTTTATACACAGTACATTTCACTTTGTATGAGCTCATGAAAGACTTTCCAGGTTGTTATGAGAGCATCCTGCTCATCATTTCTTATAGGACAATATTCCATCATAATCACATTACCACAATTTATTCAGTCATTCCCCAACTGATGGGCATCCCTTCACTTTTCAGTTCTTTGCTCTGAGAAAAGAACTGCTATAAATATTTTTGTGATATAGGTCTTTTTCCTTTTTTTTTTTTTAAATCTCTTTTGGGATACATGCATGGGTATAGTTCCAAATTGCCCTATAAAATAGTTGAATCACTTCAAAATTTCAAAAACAATGCATTATTGTCTCATTTTCCCCATATTCTTTCCAACATTTGTTGTTTTCCTTTTCTGGATCCATTTGCCAATCTAATAGACATAAGATAGTACCCCAGAATTGTTTTAATTTGCATTTCTCTGAACACTAGAAGTTGGAATATTTTTTCATGTGGTTATAGCTAGATTTAATTATTTTATTGGAAAATTGTACATATCTTTTGATTATTTATCAATTGGGGAATGGCTCTTATTTTTATTAATTTGACTCAGTTCTCTCTCCCTCAAATATATATGGCCTTTATCAGAGGAACTTAACAAGCATTTATCAAGATGTACTATACTTTCAGCAATGGTCAAGGTGCTGGTATTTGGAAGCAACAACAACAAAAAGAATAGTTTCTGCTCTCTTACATTCTGGGGGGAAACGTAGCAGGTATATAGAAAATAAATGCAAAATATACACAATAAAAACAAAGTAATTTCCAGGAAGAAGTAAGGAGAGAATAATAGTGAGTGTGGGGCTGATCCTGAGGGAAAGGAAAGTAAGCAAGATGTATTTGATATATGAAAAGATATCTGAGCTTTATATCTATATCTGTCTGCTTATATCTTTTCCTTCTTCTCCCTCCCTCCTTCCTTCCCTCCCTTACTATCCTACTTTTGGAGGCAGACATTTTAGATGTTTTCTCCTTGGAAGTCTTAAAGGAAAGGCCTTTATTGTGCAGAAGATTCCCAGTTTGTGTCTGAGCTAAATTCAGTTCATCAGGCACTTTTAAAAATTATTCTCTTTGCTTGACAAAGGGGATATAAAGATAGAAATAAAACATTTCTTGCCCTCAAGAAACTTCTATTTGATTGAAGGAAAATATCTTGTGTACAGGTGAGCCTTTTGGTGACAAAATAATCTGTTCCTGGGTCCTTGTTGAAAGCCTTTCTAGCTTGTTAGATACCTGTGAGAGCCTGGATGGTACTGCCAGAATCCTCAAGAGCCAGTCCACCTGCAGTCTCAGTGAATTATCAGAGAATGCACTTGCTGAAGGATGTGCAAGTATCTAAATGAAAAATAAACACACATAAAATTTTTAGTAAAATAATATTCTTAGTTTTAGACTTAGGGTCTGTTACCTAAACCTTTACAAATAAATAGAAATAGTGTCACTTATACTCTTTTATAGGGCTTTCTGTTAGTAACATTTATAGGATTATGCTCACTGACTGATGTTTAGCAGTAGAAGGGGATTTGAAAATGTTATTGAAAAATGTTTTTCAGTTGTTCAGTCATACCTAGCTCTTTTGTGATGCTGTGGACTTGTCTGTGGGATTTCTTGGCAAACATAGTAGAACAGTTTTGCTCCACTTATTTTACAGATGTGGAAATTGAGGCAAACAGGGTTAAATGACTTGGCAAGGGTCATACTATTAATAAGTTTCTGAAGTTAGAAGTGTGAAGTCTTCCTGACTCTAGATCCAATACTTTATTTGCTGCAATACCCAGCTGTTCCCACTAGAAAATGTTAAGTACAAAGACTTTATAGATGTGATTTGAAACCCAGACATATGGTTCTCCTTCCCTCCACCACCTGGGCCAAGAACCCCCCCCCCCTTATGGAATCAGGTCATACTCATTTCCCTAGGAATAGTCTGGATAAAAAAGAAAAACAAATGTGCATCTGATAGTCAGTGTGATACCCTGAAAGAATTTATGAGCTTATCATTTGAGTCCACATGCTTTGTGTTGAATTATTCTTAAAAAATGTTAATTTCAAATAAAATATGAGTTAAATTGGTATGTATTTTTTGAACTATAAACATACATATTCAAATGCTACCTGTATAAATGCACATTCATCCATTCTCATAGGTTTTAATTTATATACATTTGTGTATGTGTCTACTTTCTAGTCATTTCTAAATCATGCCTTCTACATTCTATTCACCCTTTTCATCCTCCTCATTCTTCTCCCTCCAGAACCATACTCTGCCTTGGTAACCCTGCCTCTGACAGATGAACTTTTGAGTTACCTTACCTAGAACCAGGCCTTTGTTTTACTTCTTAGTGATTTCCAAAACACCCTTCCCCCTTCCTTTAGAATGTTTTGGGAGAAAGGATTATCTAGATTTCTTTTATTGGCATCTATTGTGTTCAGCCTAGATTGTGGCTTACAATAAGTGCTTTATGGATGCATTTTCATTCATACATATAATACAAACACACATAGTTTTTGATTAGGTATTATTTGTGTTTATATTATAATGGTTTATTTAAAAGTTCATAAACTTTAGTAACATTTTTCATTCATATGTGTATATATGATTATATAGATAAGAAGGTGAGGGATCAGAATTTTTATTTCCATCCTTGTGTCAAGGAGAAACTTAAGAAATAATAGCATATTTTCCTCCAAAAGAACTGCCTCTTGAAATAGGCTGTAATGCATATGGTACCCAGGCTGCTTGGAAGGAGAGCTATTATTTCGTGTGAGAGAGGGGTGGGGGTGAATGGTGTTAATACTAAGATAACTAAGATAACTACATACATAGAACCAGTTTAGACTGACATCCCTGCATGGAATTTCACCTTGGGCCTTGTCTTAGTGGTAGTGCCCTAGGTCTGTAGTTTCTTTTAACTTCCCACCACAAATCTTTCCCTACTTCCCATATGTTCTGTACTCTAGAGCCCACCAGTCCTGGTAGAGTGGACAGCAGCTTTCCTGTAGCTGCAAAGACCCAGGACTGAGGATTCCATGCTTGGTCAGTGTCAGTGTTCCTTGCCCTTCTGCTAGGGTTTGATGGCAGGGGAGAATGCATCCTCTCTGCAAAGCCTGCCGAGTAGGAGGTTAAGGCCCAGGGGGCTTGGCTCTGTGGGGCTCACTGCCCTGAGGGGGAGAAGGCTGTCCCACAGAGGGTTTGCTGGCTAGGAGAAAAGTCCCTAATGAGGGCCCCGGGGCTTAGTGGAAAGCCCACAAGGAGCCCTCTGCATTCAGCTTAGAAATGAGTCTCTTGTCTGGGTGCCTACTGCCTGAGCATTTTATCACCTTTAATCTGCAGCGTGATTAGGTGGGACTGTGGGCAGACAGCTGGACCGTTCTGGGGAGCTTGAGAGGCAGCCCATGTGTCAGGACCAAGTGTGGGAAATAAGAACTCACTGCCAGCAGGGTGTGTGCCTGCTGCAAGAGGAAATAAAAAGGAAAGGGAGAAAACCACCCAGATCGCTCCTAACATTCGTTTCCATTCTGGAAATGTCATACCAAGCCGTCTCCTAGTGACATGTCACATCCTGATAAAAAACTCTGTTTGGCAGCCCATGTTTTTTAAGCTGGGTGCCTCCTGCCAGAGTCTATTTGGATTGAGTGGCTGGCATTCTGCGAGCCTCATCTAATAGGATTGAAAGAAAAGAAATGTTACTTTTCATCACGCAAGACAACAAAGAGAAGCAGGGAAACGAAAATATTATTTCGTTTGAACAAATTACAGGGAGACCCTCTGGGGCACTTTCTGGGAGTTAGATGAGGAAGAGCACTTAAATATCGTTCCATCAAACTAAATTTTTAACTACAATTTTTTACAGATAAAATGTGTTGGGAGGATTCAAAGAGGATTAGAGCTCACCTAAGAAAGAGTATTCAAATTTTACCAGCTAATGGAGGCCCTGCAAAAACGGTTAATGTCTATATCTTCCCTCCAAGGGACCTCGATTTCAGTATTCTTATAAAAACACATTGAGCTGATTTCATTGCAGGGTCTCTGCAGACTTCATTCTTGTAATTTCAGTAAGTGTTATAAATGTTATTTTAAGTATTATAATGGTAATCCCTACTGGCAATGAGGTTCTGGAGCTCAGCTTCCATTACTAAGGTAATGTTTACCTCGGATAGCATATAATTGTTTGCTTTTTCACAGTAAACTCTCTGCTCCCAACTGCTTAATCAGCCATGGAAAAGAGAGAAGACTTTGGTAATGTTTAATGTTCTTGTGATTACATTGGAGTAATGAGTTAGCCCACACCAGTGGGTCTGGAGAACACTTGGATTATGTGTGTGTGTGTGTGTGTGTGTGTGTGTGTGTGTGTGTGTGTGTGTTTGTCCACAATTCTTGAGGCAAGATATACTGAGCAGTGGTCTTAGCCGTTGTATGAAACATTTATTAATAAAAATATCACGGCTATGGCATAAATATTCTCAGCTTCTGAACTCTCTGGGCATTTCTCTCATGCACGGAGTTGGGCTTTAACTAGTACTTCCTCCCTTTTTGCTTTGGCTCAAGTGAAGACATGTATTCTAGTCACAGCCCATATTTTCCTGGACTTCCAATATCAAGAGATCGAGCAGCAGACTCACCATATGAGCTTTCTACCGCATCATCTCGTCTTAAGCAATATTTTATTATGCTTTATGAAAGTGAAACTTTTCTTCCCTCAAATGTTTAAGCTCAGGGGCTTTCCTTGGGTATTGAATAAAATTTGCTTCTGTGCCGTCTTAAATGCCTAAATCCAAATGTGCTCAGAAATTAAGTTGGCGTAGGGAAAGTTGATATTCACTGCAGGCTGGTGAAGCTTAGGCTTTCCATAGTTTTCAGGTCCCAGGATACCCTTTTATCTCTGTCTGGCTTTTACTGGGAAGTTCTACCTCCAGCTGACTCGCCCACCAAATTACCTGAGATGGGACAGTAGTCACTCCTTTGGACATGAATATGTCTACACTGCTCACTGAACTCCTGTGCAATCCAAGATACAGATGCATGTTGCATCATAGAGTCCTATTATATAGAGAGGGACAGCCAGGTAGTGTAGGAGCTAGTGGGCTGGGCCTGGAGTCACAGACTCAACTTTGTGAATTCAAATTTGACCTCGTTATTAACTGGGCGATCCTGTGTTTGCCTCAGTTTTCTGATCTGTAAAATGACCTGGAGAAGGTAATGGTAGACTCTAGGTTATCTCAAAGGTCCCTTCTAGTTTTGAGTTGCATGGAATAACCTTTCCGGGGAAGTCTTGGGATCTCCATTTTCTTAAAATTTAGAGTTTGAATGATCTTTAGACATTATACTGTCCAGGTTATTTATTTTATACATGAAGAAACTAAGATTTCCCACTAGATTAAGTGACTCACTGAGAGCACCTAGATTGTAAATGACACAAGTGAGATTTGAACCAAGGTCTTCTGACTAGAAATTTAGTGCTTTTTCTACTGTAGGAAGTGACTCCCTTCCAACACCAACGTTGGAGAAAATTTCTTCCAATTATGGACTTTTTTTGAGAAGGTTGGTAGGAAAAGGAAAATAATGAGTGTTGGAAGATGGAGCAAATTTATTTTTTTAATTGAGATTTTTAAAACATGAGTTCTTTAAATCATCCATTCCTTAATTTCTGGGAGATGGAATAAAGAGAGAGTGTGGTACAGTAAACTGAACTCTAGATTTGGAATCAGACTTTACCTCTCTGACCCTCAGTTTTTTCTTCTCTGAGATGATTCTTATTATTCTCTGTTCCTAAGGCCTGTGATCTTATGGAAACTGATAGTTATATTCTGATTTTCTCACTCACAGTTTGTTGTTGGAAAGTTACTGAATTTTGGGGGCCTCAGTTTCCTAATCTGTAGAATGAAGGGAGGGGGAGGGGGTTTGAGACTTCACGATCTATTAAGTACCCTTTGGTTCTGATCCTAAAATGTCTAATTTCTGGACTCTACCCTAACCGTTCCCTCCCCCACTTCATTGCCGGCCCCCTGCCTTCAGCCACTGCTCCAGAGCCTCCCTGAGGTCTCTAGTATAATTGAGCTCGAGCCTTTAGTTAAAGACCATCTCCAGGAGGTAGTTGCTTTTCCCTAGTCCTTGGGGTGGACGCTTGACAGGTTTTCGTGATGGTGACTGGGGAATGGAGGGAGAAGAAAATTGAGTGACTGATAATTAAAGATGCTGATGCTCCTCCATTTCTAGGGTGCACCTGGTAAAATGGAGCCTGGTCCTTCCTTTGTAGTAGCTTGGGCAATGGACATTTATCTAAGATGCCCTCGGAAAGATGTCAGTCTTCAGATATTGCCTGGATTTGGGGGCTGACAGCAGGGAGAGAGAATTAATTGCTTGGACTGACTAGTTCCCCAGCTCCAGACCTGAGTTGAATTGACATCTAAGAAAGCATCTAATATTCTTTCCTTTTTCCCTTGGAGAGGTTGAATTTAGCCAGATGGAGTTCTCCCTCTCCCTGCCTGCTGGTTAACCTTTGGGGGGAAACAAGCTTGGCAAAAATTAGGGCTGGCAAGGAAGCTCATAGGTATGGGGAAGCAGGGGGTAAGAAAGAAAGAGGAGGAAAGAAAGAATACATTTTAGTTTCTTTCTTTCTTTTTTTCCTTTTTAAAGATTAATATTTTAGCACCAGACTAGTTTGTTCTACTCTGAAGCCTGCTGCATTTCTGGCAAGACTGAAGAATGACCTGAAAAAATCAGCATCTCAGGGAACTAAAGGGCAGCAGGTTTCCTTTCCTGAGAGTGGTCTCTGTCAGGGGTCATTTTCAGGAGGCATCATGCAAGGCTGCCAAAGTGGGGGTGGGGAGCATCTGTTGCTCTCTTCTCCTTCCTGCATCCCTCCCCCAGAAGCTTCTTCAGCAGGGGTCCCTTCGGCACCTCCTCTCCCTCTGTACCTCACAGGGTCCTGGAGTGTTAAGTGAGCCACCAATGGGAAGGCAGGAAAAAAAAAGAAGAAAAGGGGGAGGCAGAGAAGAGAGAGAATGGGAAGGAAGAGGAGGGGGCCAGAATGGAAATAAAGAAACAAACTCTATTTTCTGTTCGTATGTGGAGTGAGGATACTGGGGCCCAGAAGCACACAGAGTGAAGCAATTTCAGTCAAAGCTGAGTGCCTGTTTTCCCCTGGAGCACAGATAGCAAAAACCTGAAAACCTAGGTTCTTTTCCCCTTAATATTATGTTTTTGAAAGTGCCATTGTGAAAAAGTGAAGACAATGAATAGACTCAGAATTTAAAAAAAGGAAAAAAAAAAAAACAACTAAAGCCCCAGATACAGAACTCAAGTTTTGTTCATAATTGGAAATGGGAGGACACGGTGAGCATCTTTGCCCACTTCAGCCCTTCCGATGAACATCCCTGTCAGGAGGACCAAGGGACGATGGCATTTTCCCCAGTGAAATAGCTGAATCTTGAAATGGGTCATGCAGACGGCTCCCTGGCTTATGGGGATTAGAACCAGCACTTTAGGGGCAGGTTTCAGGTGTGGTAGACATTCAGACTCTGATGACTTCAGTAGTTATGAATTATGCAGCGGCAGAGATGCTTTGGGAAGATAATTCCCACTTGGACAGGACAAAGGACAGAGGTAATGGTGATTTCGGATTCCTCTAGCCCCAGAACAAAGCAGACAGTGCATGGAGAGGATCGCTGCTGAAGCAGGAGGCCCATTACCAGGGAGGGTTCAATACTGTCCAGCGCCTGCGATAATTTGCTTTTTAGTGCGACTTGCTGCATGATGCTTCCCCGTCTTGCCTCTTCCCAAAGTAGTGGAGAATTCCAGGCCCTCATTCTATCGATCTGGGCCCAGGGCCCTGAACATCTGGAGCCAACCTTGATGCTGTCTTGGTTGCCATGGTTCAGAGCTGGCTCCCATCTGAAGTAGATTGAATCTGGATGGAGGGAACCAGGTAAATATAAATGAGCCAACTCTTCCTGGGGCATCTCCCTCGACTACGCAAGAAGGTTCATCATGAAGAAATCCAGCTAGAGGAACTTTCTGTCTGCTTCTGTCTACTGAGGAGCCAGCAAACAAAACAGAAGTAAGGGGGCTTTCTCAGAGACAGGAGAGCCAGAGAGCCCCGGGATAATGAGCGCGGTGCCCGTGGGCAAGGCAGCTTTCTCTCATTCTTCTCTGTCCGAAGAACAGAAGTCTTACCTGTGCCTGCTTCGGAAGGAGGTGCTTGTGTGCCCAGGGCTCCGGTTACCTGGCCCACACTAGGGACTGCTCCTCTCGCCCCCAGGCTGCCCTCCCCAGACTCCTGGATGGTGAATCAGCACAGGAACCGCAGGGGTGGAGGGGTTTGGGCCTGGGCTCACTAGTACATGCTCTATCCCCGGTCAGTGGTCACAGGTTGTGGGCTTTTTCAACAACATTTTCAACATTACACAGGGCGCCATTGTCCTAGACACTTACTACTATTCTCCCTCTACTTGCCCCACGCTCTAAGACTGGAATCTGGCTCTTGCAAAATCTCCTTGCCCTGCCTTTTCCCTTCTGTCTATCCAGAATGCGGCAGCTAGGTGGCGCCATAGTGCACGGAGCATCCAACCTAGCTTACCTTGGACACTTGCCGACTGTGTGATCCTGGGCAAGTCAAGACACCTTTATTTGCCTCAGTTTCTTCAGCTGTAAAATGGGAATAATAAAAGCACTTCCCAGGAGGTTGAAATGCGATAATAACTATAAAGCACTTAATGTACTAATGCTGTAGACACACTTACTCCCTTTTTCTACTTTCAATGCCTTTCTAAATCGTACTTGTTCTTCCACAAAGCCTTTCCAGCCTCACTGGACATTTCTCTTCCTCCTACACACGCCGTGATCCAGACACACTGCTCGCTCTTTTTCTGGTCCCTGTCACACCATCTCAAATGCGTTTACTCACACTTGGAATTCAGTCCCTCCTCATAGAATCTCCTCCTCCTTCAGGAAGAAGCTGAGCTGGCGTCCTCCTCCAACACCGTCATTTTAACTACTTTGTATTCACTGATATTTGTTCTCTTTATATAATTATTTTGTGCATACGTGCTTGACGTGGTACCTCACACTTGAATAGGTACTAAAAGTGCTTTTTGA
This sequence comes from Sminthopsis crassicaudata, assembly GCF_048593235.1. Lineage (NCBI taxonomy): Eukaryota > Metazoa > Chordata > Mammalia > Dasyuromorphia > Dasyuridae > Sminthopsis > Sminthopsis crassicaudata. Next base: position 484,346,379 of record NC_133618.1, on the reverse strand, counting down.
TTAATTGATTGAAGAAACTATCAACTACCAAGGTAGATGTTTAAATTGAATATTCCTTAGTCTTTCACCTTCCACTTTTCTCATTCGACAGTTTAAGAGCAGAAACTGTGTGACATCTGACTTATTCCTTCCCTCTAGCCTTTGCGTACTTTGTTAATCCTGCTTGGAGAGCTCTCTGATGTATTTCAGTTAAATAGTGCCTCCCTTCAAGCCCTGACCAGAGGTCACTTGTCACTGAACCTTTAGGCACTTTAGTATATGGTGCTATATATTTTTGTGTGTTCTTTGTCATTGATCTGAAGCTTTGCAAACTTTTAAGAACAGACACCAACACGTTTCTTACAGCCTTGAGGTACCTAGCACAAGACTAGGGACACATAGTAGGCTTTTTGTAGACAATTATTGAAATGAATGGAATGCAGGGGTAGCTGACTTGGTCCTTATAATTTGTTGCATAGCATCAAATAAAGGAATCGATCATCAAGAGAGAAGTAGACTGAGGCATGGAGTTTGCCTAAAAAAGATAAATTGAACTGGGAAGTGGTATGGCCTTATAAAAGAGACTTTTTTCCCATGAGGGCTGCTTTCTTAGGGCAGCTGTGAAAACCAACAGGGTCCTGGACAAAAGGCTTGGAGATTAGCCAGGTGATTTTCTAGGCCATTCTGCCTCTGTTGGAGCTAAGATGGGAAAGGCAAGACGGTTCCTCTGTCACTCCTACCCACTCACCATTCCTGCCTTCTCTGGGGTCCCCTTATTATTTTTATTTTATGACTCATTATAGAAAGAGTGCTTCTAGATCTGGACTGGGAAACCTTGCTTGGAATCCTGGTTCTGCTTCTTAAGTAGGTGTTATTTTTTCTTAGAAACAACTCAGGCCTTTTGCAGTGAACTCCCTCTTCTCCCCTCTTCGACATCTCTCATCACTCAGGTGCCTTCTCTCACTACTTCCTCCTTCACTTCTGTCTCACACGATGAAATTACTCCTTCATGGCCTCTGCTTGTTCAAGTGATTCCATTCTGTCCCATCTTCTCCGGCCGATTCTGCCATCCCCACTCGTTTACTTATTTCCCTTCCTTCCTTCTCTATTGGCTTTTGCCCTACTACTTACAAATATGTCTGTGTCTCTCCCAATCTGGAAAAAAAGAAAACTCTCACTTAGTCCTCCCATCTGTGCTACTGTCCTGTATTTCTGCACTTCCACAGTAGCCTCCCCTTTCTCTCCTCCGCCTCTCTTCTTACTCCTTTCCAATCTGACTTCTGACCTTATCCATAGAAACTGTTCGAGAGCTCGAGGGACCAGTGGTCTCTTAGTGGCCAAAAGCAGTGCCTTTTCTCAATCCTCCTTCTCCTAGACCTCTTTGCAGCCTCGGTCACCGGTTACTCTCTCCTCCATGATGCTCTTTTCTCTCTAGGTTTTTGGGACACTCCTTCTCTGACCCTCCTCTCTGTCTCATTTACTGGATCCCCCACATTTTATACCCTCAGACCCTCAGGATTCATCCTGAGTTCTCTTCTTTTCTCCCCTATGTTACTTCCCTAGGTGATCTCATCAGTCCCATGGATTTAGCTACAGTCTCTATGCTGATGATTCTTGAATCTACCTTTCCTGCTTTAATCTCTCAGCTGACTACCAGTTTTGCATTTCTAATTGCCTTTTAAATATCTCAAATTGGATATTCAGCAGACATCTTAAACTCAATGTGTCTACATTGGAGCTCATTGTCTTTATCCCTGTTTCTACCTTCTCTGTTACTCTAGAAGGGGATACCACCTTCCCAGTCCTTTAGGCTCACAGCCTGAGTCGTTCTTGATTCCTCACTGGCTCCATCCAAGGTGTTACCAAGGCCTGTCAATTCCACCTTTGCAGTATCTCCCCAAAGCCCCCTTCTCTCTCTTTTGACCACAGAATCACTCTAGAGCAGGCTCCCCGTCACCTCATACCTGGCCTACTTCAATAGCCCACTGGTGGGTCTGCCTGCCTCTCCCCACTCCAGTCCATTCTCCATTCAGCCATTAAAGGGATTTTCCTAAAGCACAGGTGGGATTATGTCTAATCTTGTACACCTTCTCCCCTCCCCCAACTCCAGTGACTTTCTGTTGCCTTCAGGAACAAATACAGAATGCTCTGTTTGGGATTCAAAGCCTTTTGTAACCTAGCCCTCTCTGCTTTCCCAGGCTTCTTTCCCCTCGGCACATATTCTTACTCCTCAGTACCAGTAACGCTGATCTCCTGGTTGTTTCATGAACAAAACACCCAGCTCTCTGCTTCGGACACTCTCACTTTGCTGTCTGTTAATGGTCCTCCTCCTCCTCTCTGACTACTGACTTTAAATCCCAACAAAAATCCTGCTTTTTTCCTGGAAACCTTGCCTTTTAATGGTCTCTTATTTATCTTGTATATCTTTATTTGCATGGCGTCACCTCCATTAAATTGTAAGTTCCTTCGCTTCAGGAATTGTCTCTTTTTGCTTCCTTTTTAATTCCCTAGCACATAGGAGCTGTTTATTTTGATTAAAAGTACTGGGTATCTTGTCAGAAGGCCTGTTTTGTTTTGTTTTTTGAGGGGGTAGGGATTTGCTAAACCTTCAAGTGCTATAGACAGGTGAACCATCTAGTTTCAAAAGGTTTGGGTTCCAGTACCACTTACTAGCTGTGTGAACATGGGTCAATCAGTTCTCTGCACCTGTTTCCTCTGTAAAATGAGGTCAGGCTTGATGACTGCTTGAGGTCCCTTACATTTTTAGATTTATAATGTAAGGATTTTAGACATGCCACATCACTTTTCCCAAGTTCAGTTCCCTCACTTGCCAAATAGGGATAATAATACCTGTATTACCTACCTCATAGAGGTTTTTTGTGGGCCAAGCCAGGGCTTGCTGAACCATAAAGAGCTATAGAAATGTGAGCTGTAGTTATGGGTCCAGATGCCATTTTTCCCACAGGCTTCCTCTCTTCTAAGGGAACTATTTCAGCACAAAAGAGACTTGAACAGCAAGGGGAGGGCAGGAAGATTGAGAGTGAAATGTGGGGCTGCAAAGAGAAGATGGGAGAAATACTGTAATTCAAGATTTGAGTTTAACATGGGACTTGTTTAGTGAAAGCTTAACTCAGTAGCTAAATGCCAGCTTGGGCTCCCTGTAGATTTATTGTGTAAAATCACAGGGCCTGGAAATGGGAAGGAAGAACTAAACTTAATGCTTGTGATATACAATTTTTCAAATATTAAAAAAAATGTGTTAAAAGCAAGTAAAGCCCCTGGTGATCGCAAATGAATTGCCTAAGTACTCTTAGCACATCCACTTTCCTGGGAGTTATGATTGGGTATGTATGAATTAGTTACTTTTCTTTTAATAATGAGGGAGGAATGATACTGCTGTAATGACTTCCTGGCCTTCCCGCCTCCCCAAGGTCCAGTGCGTGGGAGCTCTGACCACCCCGCTCCTCACATATATAATAAAGATACTTAGGGAATGAAAAGCTATTTGCACTAATTTAAGGTGGGAGCGATGTCTCCATCAGCAACTGGCAAGCGTTAGGGCAGCCCAGTCGCTTAAATGCCTCCGATTAGCAAGTTTAGTGAGCAAAGGTGCTAAAAAGCATCCTTCCAACCTCCTCCGCTGGCATGTTTTGAAGGGAGTTCAGTTATGAGACTATTAAAATGTTATTTTGATAATTAAGCCCACAGCTGTTCCGAGGGCGGCAGGGGCAGGCCGAGCTGAAGTGTAGGCTGCACGGTGCGGTGGGAGAAAAATCGGGAATTGAGGCGAGTGCATCACGGCGGGATGGGGTGCAGATGTCCCGGGTGCCAGTCTGCCTCCACAAGGGGAGTGGGGTGACCTCCTGCCTATGAAGTGGGACTAGAAGGGCGCCCTGTGGCCTTGTCTACCCCTTCCCCACGTCTCTCAGGTTGTCTGAAATTCTGAGCTTTGAAGCCTTTCTTTTCATCGTGGTGTTGGCTCCAGAAGGCCCCTGCTAAAACATGAATAGGTTACCTAGGGGGAGGAGATGGAGCTGGGGGGGAATAGTCCCTCTTTCATTAATCCATCAATCCCCAGGATAATATGTGGGACAATTAGTTAATTAGATAAGTACCTGCCACCCCAGAAAGCAGAGCACTGAGCCCTTGAGTATAGGGTAAGTATAGATGCAGGCTGACGGAAGGAAGACAGAAATCACAGAGCATGATTACTAGAAGGGACATGGAGCAACTCCGGTTGGACGTTGCAGAGAAGCAACAGGAGGGTCACAAAGCTAGTGTCTGCGGCTGGATGGGAGCTCCTGATTCCAGGCTGGTGAGCTTTCTTCCCCTCCCTGTCCTGTGTTTCTAGAAGTGGATCGGAGCAGAGCACCCTGCCTCTGGAATCAGAGAAGTGAGCTCCAGCCGCCCCAGGACACTGCTTCCTTGGTCCTTGGAGCCATTTAAACTTCCTGAGCCATCTCTTCTTAAATGTCACCCCAGGGCTGCCTTCCGAGTCTTCTTCCAGATCCCGTTGGTTCATTGAAGCCCCTGCCCATTGTCTGAGGTCTGTGACTTGGTGAGACCCTTGGGCCACACCTCTCATTTTACAGATGGGAACTCTGAGATCCGTGTGACTTGTCCAGGGTCCCCTGCCACAGCATGCACAAGCTAGACCTGTGACTGGTCGCCCTTCCCAGTTGGCACATAGTAGGCCCATGATAGATGCTCTAGGACTCTAACCTATCACCTAGCCTGTGCACTGGTTCAGGCAGGGCATCAGTCCTGCTTCTGGCTCATTAAGGGAAGTGAAGCCACGGCAGAAGACAGCTTGTTCATGATCTTGTGTGCAGATCGATGCTAAGGGGCTGCTGAGTGCTCCAGATCAGCCCCACTCATCACATCTTCCTATACTGAGCGGGGCGACTGTTGGTCCTGAGCACTCCCTGGGAGCCTCGGTCTCTGGGGTCAGCACCAGGAGGCCCTCAGCACACAGCATGCTGTCAGGCCGCGGTCCCTCGGCTCCCTGCTTGTCTGTGTTTGCCGCATACAGAATCAGGGACCCTGGCCAGAGGAGCTACTGTGTTAGAATGCAAAGTGCAGTGGGGGGAAGCAAGTTGGCCTTTTGATGAGAGGGGGAATGGAGGCTGGGTGGGCCGTCTGCCCCCTGTGTCAGAAAAATCATTGCTCTTGCATAATCCTTTCAACTTTGCAGTCATCCTCCTCTGCCCTGATCTTGGAAACATCTTCCAGAACATCTGTTTTGCTCCTCAATCAATACATTCCCTAAAGAGGTCCAACTTGTAAAATATTATATAGAACATCAAACATGCTATGTGAATTCAATTAAGTTATTTGGTAGGGGAAGAGTTTGTGGTAATTAAGCATAGTGTTTTATAGCAAATTGAAGTAAATGGTTTCATTTAATAGACATTAATGAACACCCTTCAGCAACCTAAAAAAATAGTCTCCAAACCTTTCACAATTCACTTCATACCTTACGCAGGAGTCCCCTCCGTGTATCCCTAATAAGATAAGGTCATCTTCCTGTTAGTAAAAGCTTTAATAAACCAACCTTCCTTCCTTCCTTCCTTCCTTCCTTCCTTCCTTCCTTCCTTCCTTCCTTCCTTCCTTCCTTCCTTCCTTCCTTCCTTCCTTCCTTCCTTCCTTCCTTCCTTCCTTCCTTCCTTCCTTCCTTCCTTCCTTCCTTCCTTCCTTCCTTCCTTCCTTCCTTCCTTCCTTCCTTCCTTCCTTCCTTCCTTCCTTCCTTCCTTCCCTCCCCCTTCCTTCCTTCCCTCCCCCTTCCTTCCTTCCCTCCCCCTTCCTTCCTTCCCTCCCCCTTCCTTCCTTCCCTCCCCCTTCCTTCCTTCCCTCCCCCTTCCTTCCTTCCCTCCCCCTTCCTTCCTTCCCTCCCCCTTCCTTCCTTCCCTCCCCCTTCCTTCCTTCCCTCCCCCTTCCTTCCTTCCCTCCCCCTTCCTTCCTTCCCTCCCCCTTCCTTCCTTCCCTCCCCCTTCCTTCCTTCCCTCCCCCTTCCTTCCTTCCCTCCCCCTTCCTTCCTTCCCTCCCCCTTCCTTCCTTCCCTCCCCCTTCCTTCCTTCCCTCCCCCTTCCTTCCTTCCCTCCCCCTTCCTTCCTCCCTTCATTCCCCCTTCCTTCCTCCCTTCATTCCCCCTTCCTTCCTCCCTTCATTCCCCCTTCCTTCCTCCCTTCATTCCCCCTTCCTTCCTCCCTTCATTCCCCCTTCCTTCCTCCCTTCATTCCCCCTTCCTTCCTCCCTTCATTCCCCCTTCCTTCCTCCCTTCATTCCCCCTTCCTTCCTCCCTTCATTCCCCCTTCCTTCCTCCCTTCATTCCCCCTTCCTTCCTCCCTTCATTCCCCCTTCCTTCCTCCCTTCATTCCCCCTTCCTTCCTCCCTTCATTCCCCCTTCCTTCCTCCCTTCATTCCCCCTTCCTTCCTCCCTTCATTCCCCCTTCCTTCCTCCCTTCATTCCCCCTTCCCTTCATTCCTCCCTCCCCCTTCCTTCCTCCTTCCCTCTTTCCCTCCCTCTCTCCGTCCCTCTCTCCCTCTTTCCTGCTTTGCATTTTTCCTCCCTCCCTTCCTCTCCTCTACCTCCTTTCTTTCCTCCTTCAACTTCTTTACAAGACCAAAGTATGAGACCCGTGACTAAGCCTCAGTTTATCTGAAAAAGATAGGGAAGTTCTTGTTGGCTGCAACTCAATGAATCAACAGTGTATTATGGTAGCCAAGATAATTAATGGGATCTTAGGCTCCATTAAGAGAGCTACAGCACTCAGGAATCAGATGACAGTCTTGCTATGGCCAGAATATTTTGTTCAGTTCTGGGAGAAACATTTACAAAAGATAAGCTGCAGTAATCTAGAGGAGACCCCCAAGAAGAAGAAGATCCTGACACTAGTGCCAGTTAGAGGAACTGTGGGTGAATAACAGGACAGAACATAGCAGGGAGATATGGTAGCTGTGTTCAGGTATTTAAAGGGCCAACACCTGGAGAAGGGAGCAGTAATTTGAAGCTGCAGAAAGACATATAGGTTTGACTTGCAGAAGAGTTTTCTAACAATGAGAACTGCTCCAAAGCAAAGGACTGCCTTGGTAGATAGTGGTTTCCTCCTTTCAATTTTTCAGATATAGCCTAGATTTTTATTTGTAAGGAATTTTAGGAAAATAACTTCTTTGGGTTGTACAAGGTTGTTACTGAAGCCCTCCCCCTCTGAAAATCTGAATTCAGAATGGGGATGAATAAAAAGGCATGCCTAGTTCTCTGAGAATAGTGTTAAGAGTGGTAAATCAAAGGAAAAAGATCATTGTGGGATGGAGCAATTGGGAACATTTCCTGGGGTGTGAATACAAAATGTGAGTTGGGCCCACCCATAGACTCAAGGCCTCCAACTTCTGGGGACTCTTTTGGATGCTGTGAAGCAGCTGATGGTACAAGTAATGGAGTGGATCTGGAGTCAGGAAGATCTGTTAGTGTTGTAATCCTGGGTAAGTCACTTAACTTGTTTGCCTCAATTTCCTCAGCTGTAAAGTGGGGATAATAATAGTATCTACCTCATAGGGTTGTTGTGAGGATCAGATGAAATAAGTAATATTGATATTATTTGATCATCAAGGTGATCTTGATTTGGAGGACTAAGGAAGGCTTCAGGAGGCGATGGCATTTGAGTTGGCTTTAAGAGATGGCTAGAATTCAAGAGGTAGGGCAGACATAATAAAGATCTTGGTGGCAGTTGAACAATGGAGATTAGTCAGGTTTGACTAGAGCATAGAATATGTGGATGGGGAACTCTGAAACACCAGAATACAAGGGCCTTGAGCGCTTAAAAAACTTGTATATCAAGAGACATTGATGTTTACTGCAGGTTTTGTTAGGGAACAGAGATGTGGGACATGGTGATTTTGCAGGTTGGGCTTGTGGCAGAATAACATCCGGGCTTCTTATTTATTAAATGTTCTTGTTGTTTTTTAATTAAATTTATATTTTTTTCAATTAAAAACTATTTATTGAGAGATGATTAATGCCAGTTCCAGTGATCTTGTAATGAAGAGCTATCTACACCCAGAAACAGGACTGTGGGAACTGAATGTGGATCATAACATAGCATTCTCACTTTTTTTTGTTGTTGTTCACTTGCATTTTGTTTTCTTACTCATTTACTTTCTTTTTTATCTGATTTTTCTTGTGCAACAAGAGAATTGTATAAATCTGTTTATATATATTAGATTTAACATATATTTTAACATGCTTAACATATTCTGGATTGCCTGCCATCTAGGGGAGGGGATGAGGGAAAGGAGGAGAAAATCTGAAACACGAGGCTGTGCAAGGGTCAATGTTGTCAAGTTATCTGTGCATATTTTTTAAATTTATTTTTCCATGCATATATTTTGAAAATAAAAAGCTTTATTAAGAAAAAACACTTTTTATTGGGGCAGCTAGGTGGCACACTGGATGGAACACTGGCCCCCAGGAGGACCTGATCTCAAATGTGGCCTCAGACACTTATGAGCTGTGTGATCCTGGACAAGTTACTTAACTCTGATTGTTGACACCTTCCCCCCAAAAAAGCATTTATTTTCTCTCCCTCTTACTATTCCCTCCTTTACAGAAAAAAATAAAATAAAAAAAGGGAAAGCCCTTGTAACAAATATGCATATTCAAGCAAACCCACATTGATCATGTCTAAAATATGTGTCTCATTCTAAATCTTTAATCCATGACCTCTCTGTTGGGGGTTGGTGAGCGTTGATCATTCATCCCTTAGAACAATCATTGTTCATTTTATCAATCAAAGTTTTGAAACCTTTGTTGCTGGTTTTTAAGAAGAAATTTCTTTTTAAGTAAGTTATTCTCTTGGTCCTGTTCACTTCATTGTGGGATATGCTATTCTAAGTTTATAGTGCTTCATTCTGGGCACTCACTAAAGAAAATGAGACCAAGTCCCTACTTTTGAGACGTTTAGAATTTAATTAGGAAGCCTTGGCCTCTAAGATGCACAATGACTAGAGTCAATTTACAAATCATTCACTTTGTTTTTGAAGACCTTGAGGTGTTTATTTTAACGAATCACATACTTGCTGTAACTTCCAATAAAAGCTTTTCTCAGCAGGTTTTTTCTCCAGGAGAAATCAACTCTTGAGTTTTTTACTTTTAACTTGCAAAATATATTATTGACATATTATTGAGTATCATAAGATGTCAGAGTTGGACGAAACTTAGAAATCCCCTAGTTTGGGATTTTTTTGTTTGTTTTTGTATCCTGATCTTCTTTTGGCCTGCTGGACCCATTCTCAGAATAATATTTTTAAATGCATTTTCAAAAAAATACAAAGAACTTAAGTCATTAGTATTGAAATTCAGATTTTTTTTTCTTCCAAGTTTGGAGTCCCTAAGTTAAAAACCCTATGTCTAATCTAACCCCTCTTAACTGACAGTTGGGACATAGACTCATTGAGTCCAAGGAACTTTTCTAGATTTTCTAGATTCCTTAGAATCAGAACTTCAGCACTCCAGTACTCCAAATGACCTCAGAGACCCTTTAGTTTACCTTTGTTATTTCACCATGGAGAAAATTGAAGCCCAGCATGGGTGGGCAATATTTTCAAGATGGTATGGTAGCTAATGATGGAGCAACTCTTGGAACTTTGACTCCACATCCATTATTTTTGTCATTCCACTATTGATTTCTCATGTCAGATTTTCCAAGTTCCTTGAAGGGGAGGGCCTGGTTCTCTTTACAACTGGGTATTGAGAGTATATCTTTCAAGATTTATAAAAGCTGAATTTCTCCCATCCTTTCTGGTTACTCTTTTGTTAAAACATTTTGGGATCACATTTGATTTTTCTTCTTTTTTTCTTTTAAGCTATGGTGTTCCCTTAGGTTTAGTTTGTGGCCTGATTTTAGTTGGACAAAATACGAGAGGTTAATATGCCATCATGTTCACTCTTTGGAAGGAGAATTTCTTTTCCTTTGAATCTGCCTGGAGCCATGTTTTGCCTGGCATGCATTGGGGTGCAGGGCAGCATTTTCTGGACAGAACCCCAGAAACGCACATCCTGCTCCAGTATTGTGAAACTGTGTCATGGGCTATAGGAAAGGTATTACAGTAAAAGGAATCAAAAGACCTGGATCCTGGCTCCAGCTCTTCGGGTTCAAAGCTCTGTGACCGGCAAGACATTCCATGTGTGACATAAAAGGGGTTGGACTAGATATTCTCAGAAATCCTGACTCTGGGATTCTGATTGCCTTCCCAAGCTCAAATTTCTTTTTCTCCTTTTTAAAATGAGAATAAGAAAACAAGTTGGGAAATTCAAGAGAAATGGGTTCAAATCCTGATTCTGCTACTTGCCGGCAGTCTTTGTGACTTTGGATGAGCCATCTTCTTCATTGAATAATGATAGCTCATCTCTTAACCCTTATGAATTCAATTCACTTTGAACTATCTGCATATCCATTTTTTTCCATCACTTTTTGTCTCATCAGAGTGGGCCAACCAACCCATCTGATCTCTTGTGAAAGTTACTGTGGCAGAGTGTGACTGAGGGTCTGTAGACTTGGACTCCAGTCCCCTCTCTGTCTTAATTCTTCTCCTAGATCTTAGTTGAGGTTTTTTTTTTTTTTTTTTTAGGGGAGGGGGCTCAGTTTTCTCAACTGTTAAATGGAGATCCTGATACTTGACCTTCCTCACAGGGATGTTTTTGAGGAATGTTGTGCAATTGATTTGGAAAGAGCAAAGAATAGAATCCTTTTGTCTCCTGGCCTCTGCCACTTTTTCATGGGTTCTAGAGGAGGTTCTCCAAACCAGGTCCAGGTCCATTCAGGGGGTTCTGAACAGAGTAGTAGCACCAGTGCTCACACCCTAGTTTCTGCTGGGAGAACATGTAGATCTGAAAGCATTGCTCCTCGGATTGTTGATGGCGAATGCCCACCCCCACGGCACCCCTCTGTCCGTTCGGGAAGCCTCCTCCCCTCTCCCCCCTTCCCAGTTTTCAGAACTGTGATGACAGCAGTGGCAAAGGCAGCAGCCCAGTAGCTCTGTCATGGAGCTATTAGCCTCTCTGCTCAGTAGCTGCACATCAGCACAGTAATCATTTTCAGATTTACAAGCATTAAATATTTTAATTTAATGCCTTGGCTCTCTTGTAATTCATGCACTTAATTATATGATAATTACTCAAATGAAAAAGATACAGCTGCCGTATCAATTCTTGGAGGAATCTAAGGGTATGGAGTTGGCCTTTGCTTCTGGGTGGGGCACTGCCCTTACACCCCCTCCCCACCCCCAAACATCATTTCCTTGCTTTGGCTCCATCTCCCACCATAGTGATCACTGTGGGTCCTGGACGTCTGATGGAGCACATTTGAGACTCGTTGGGGGCAAAAAAGCCTCAGCCCTGTCTGGTTTTATACCTTATACCCCTACATAGATGTTGGGCGTTAGAGAAGGATAGTTCATTTCCCCTCTTTGGCTCTTTCCTGAGTGTGGACGCTTGGATGCTGGCTCTTGCAAGGAGTGCTCTGTGGCTGGAGGGCACAAGCCAGAGAGACACTGTCTCCACAGTGGATGATGGATGCATGGGGGGAGTGGAGCCCAGCTCTCCTCGGAGAAGGCTAACCTCTGTGCTAAAAATGGAATGAGCTCTGGGCCTCTTAGCCCAGACCAAGAGGATCTGCAGGAAACATTACCGCTCAATGTAAAGTTTTTTTTCTGGTGGAAGTGATGTTTTCTAGGCTTCTCCCCCCCCCCTTTTTTTTTTCTTTCTTTTGCTATTGACATCTGAGATTGTGGTTAATGCCTTAAGGCATGAACTATTCCATAAGAAATATAACTATTAATATTTGGCAAGAATTTCTTATCCTTCCCCCACATCTCCCCTCCCATTTCCAGGGTCCCTTCGGGTCTGATGGTGCTGAGTTGAAATACCATAGGCATTTTTTTCCTGTTGATAGCAGCAGTGGATGTTGCCGGTGGGTGATATTTCCTTTTCTTGTGAATTCTCTGACCTGCGTGGGTGCCCGGCCTTGGGATTCATGCCTTTCTTGAGAAGAGCCATTTTGTCACTGTTAACATACATTAACGGAGAAGGAGGCGTGGAGTTGTTGGATGTTCTGAAATATTCCTTATTGGAATGACCAAAGGAAGATGTGCAATCAGCTAACTCACCACTATTTATTAAGCACTTTCTCATCCTTCCTCACTTAGACTTCAGACTTACTGGTTTCCTTCCAATCTTAACTAAAATCCCCTTATACAAGAAGCCTTTCCCGATCGCCCAGACTGCCGGCATTGCCCCCTGCTAATTGTGCCCAGGTTATTCTGTGTATATCTTGTTCATACAGAGTTGTTTTTGTGTTGTGTCCTCCATTAGATTGGAAACTCCCCAAGAGCAGGAACCGCCTTTGTTTGTATCCCTGGCACTTCGTATTTAGTCTGGCCTGTGGAGGAAAGAGATTTAACAAAGGCTTCTGGGCATAAATGGATAAAACTGACACAGACCTTTTCCTTAAGCTGCTCACATTCTATTGGGGGAAGCAACAAGTGGACATAGACACATGAAAAAAATGTGTGCACAGTAATTTTGTGGTAGAAACCTTGGGACAGTAAAGTTCATAAAGGAGAAGGAAGGCGCTTTAACTAGTCCTTTCTGGAACAGAGGCTCCCGACAGGTAAGAAGATGGAGCATTTCAGCTATGGAAGAGGATTGCCTATGCAGAGGTATGGAGCCAGGAGGTAGACCTGGGAGTTATGTGGCATTGAGGGCCAGCCCCAGAACTGTGGAAAACCTGGATTTGTCCTGCTTCTGGAAGTTATTAGCTGTGTGTCTGTGGAAAATTCATTGCCACGTTTTGTTTTTATTTGCCCATTACCTCGAACTGTGCCTGACACATGTAAGTGCTTAATATAAGGTTGTGGCCCCAGGCAACTAACCCCTTAAGGCTCTGGGGGTCCCATTTGCACAAGTGAAAGGAGTTTCCATACTAGAAGTTTCCCCACACTAATGAATTCTCATGTCCAGACTCCCCCTCTCTCAGGATAACTTCAGATAAGAAGGCAGGACTTTAAAGCCATGGATTGATTCTCTCCTTTTCCCCCTTTCCCCTCGTGGGTCTCCCCTACCCATCATTGTTGCCTGATCGGGGCGGATCTGGGAGCCGCTAATGCCCTGGGAGGACGCGCCCTCCCAAACTTGCTCTTATGGCTCCTGAGCCAAACCTTTCTTCTCTGAAGAATCTTCAGTGACTCGGGCACAGGAGGGGAGTCGGGCTGGAGGGGGAGGGGGCAGGGAGCCGCAATGCTGAATTTCTGCCTCAATGCAAGTTGCACCAAAAAGGGTTACAAAACGTTCGCCCCGTATGCAGACAATTTTCAGCTAGCTTACAGCAGCTGCGGCGTCGTGCTGATAGATTAAAAGCAGCTCCCAGCCCCAGAATGAAGTGTATTAGAACTCCCGCTGAGTGGAGCTGGGGAGAGGCCCACACAGCTGTCATCTAGGCCAAGTTTCCAACCGAAAACTGAAGAAAAGGATGGAACTCTGAGAAAAGTTATATTTCTAAATGAGGTGGCCAATTATTAATCAGGTGCCTCGCCCTCCCTCTCCCCAAGCAGCTGGAACAGGAAATGCCCATGTTGGGGAACCTCAGGGGCAGAGACACCTGCATCTGGGCCAACACCAGCAGCCACAGCCCCCTTGGCTGGTCAGAGAATGGCAGCCATTGGTCCTCTTCAGGTGCTATTGTCCCAAGGCCCAGGACCTCCTCAGGTGCTATTGTCCCAAGGCCCAGGACCTCCTCAGGTGCTATTGTCCCAAGGCCCAGGACCTCCTCAGGTGCTATTGTCCCAAGGCCCAGGATCACCTCAGGTGCTATTGTCCCAAGGCCCAGGACCTCCTCAGGTGCTATTGTCCCAAGGCCCAGGTCTTCCTCAGGTGCTATTGTCTCAAGACCCAGGACCTCCTCTGACACTATTGTCCCAGGGCCCAGGACCTCCTCAGGTGCTATTGTCCCAAGGCCCAGGACCTCCTCAGGTGCTATTGTCCCAAGGCCCAGGACCTCCTCTGACACTATTGTCCCAAGGCCCAGGACCTCCTCAGGTGCTATTGTCCCAAGGCCCAGGATCACCTCAGGTGCTATTGTCCCAAGGCCCAGGTCTTCCTCAGGTGCTATTGTCTCAAGACCCAGGACCTCCTCTGACACTATTGTCCCAGGGCCCAGGACCTCCTCAGGTGCTATTGTCCCAAGGCCCAGGATCACTTCAGGTGCTATTGTCCCAAGGCCCAGGATCACTTCTGGTGCCATTGTCCCAAGGCCCAGGATCACCGCTGGTGCTATTGTCCCAAGGCCCAGGACCTCCTCTGACACTATTGTCCCAAGGCCCAGGACCTCCTCAGGTGCTATTGTCCCAAGGCCCAGGACCTCCTCAGGTGCTATTGTCCCAAGGCCCAGGTCTTCCTCAGGTGCTATTGTCTCAAGACCCAGGACCTCCTCTGACACTATTGTCCCAGGGCCCAGGACCTCCTCAGGTGCTATTGTCCCAAGGCCCAGGACCTCCTCAGGTGCTATTGTCCCAAGGCCCAGGACCTCCTCAGGTGCTATTGTCCCAAGGCCCAGGACCTCCTCAGGTGCTATTGTCCCAAGGCCCAGGACCTCCTCAGGTGCTATTGTCCCAAGGCCCAGGTCTTCCTCAGGTGCTATTGTCTCAAGACCCAGGACCTCCTCTGACACTATTGTCCCAGGGCCCAGGACCTCCTCAGGTGCTATTGTCCCAAGGCCCAGGATCACTTCAGGTGCTATTGTCCCAAGGCCCAGGATCACTTCTGGTGCCATTGTCCCAAGGCCCAGGATCACCGCTGGTGCTATTGTCCCAAGGCCCAGGACCTCCTCTGACACTATTGTCCCAAGGCCCAGGACCTCCTCAGGTGCTATTGTCTCAAGACCCAGGACCTCCTCTGACACTATTGTCCCAGGGCCCAGGACCTCCTCAGGTGCTATTGTCCCAAGGCCCAGGATCACTTCAGGTGCCATTGTCCCAAGGCCCAGGATCACTTCTGGTGCCATTGTCCCAAGGCCCAGGATCACCGCTGGTGCTATTGTCCCAAGGCCCAGGACCTCCTCTGACACTATTGTCCCAAGGCCCAGGACCTCCTCAGGTGCTATTGTCCCAAGGCCCAGGACCTCCTCAGGTGCTATTGTCCCAAGGCCCAGGTCTTCCTCAGGTGTATTGTCTCAAGACCCAGGACCTCCTCTGACACTATTGTCCCAGGGCCCAGGACCTCCTCAGGTGCTATTGTCCCAAGGCCCAGGATCACTTCAGGTGCTATTGTCCCAAGGCCCAGGATCACTTCTGGTGCCATTGTCCCAAGGCCCAGGATCACCGCTGGTGCTATTGTCCCAAGGCCCAGGACCTCCTCTGACACTATTGTCCCAAGGCCCAGGACCTCCTCAGGTGCTATTGTCTCAAGACCCAGGACCTCCTCTGACACTATTGTCCCAGGGCCCAGGACCTCCTCAGGTGCTATTGTCCCAAGGCCCAGGATCACTTCAGGTGCCATTGTCCCAAGGCCCAGGATCACTTCTGGTGCCATTGTCCCAAGGCCCAGGATCACCGCTGGTGCTATTGTCCCAAGGCCCAGGACCTCCTCTGACACTATTGTCCCAAGGCCCAGGACCTCCTCAGGTGCTATTGTCCCAAGGCCCAGGACCTCCTCAGGTGCTATTGTCCCAAGGCCCAGGTCTTCCTCAGGTGCTATTGTCTCAAGACCCAGGACCTCCTCTGACACTATTGTCCCAGGGCCCAGGACCTCCTCAGGTGCTATTGTCCCAAGGCCCAGGATCACTTCAGGTGCTATTGTCCCAAGGCCCAGGATCACTTCTGGTGCCATTGTCCCAAGGCCCAGGATCACCGCTGGTGCTATTGTCCCAAGGCCCAGGACCTCCTCTGACACTATTGTCCCAAGGCCCAGGACCTCCTCAGGTGCTATTGTCTCAAGACCCAGGACCTCCTCTGACACTATTGTCCCAGGGCCCAGGACCTCCTCAGGTGCTATTGTCCCAAGGCCCAGGATCACTTCAGGTGCTATTGTCCCAAGGCCCAGGATCACTTCTGGTGCCATTGTCCCAAGGCCCAGGATCACCGCTGGTGCTATTGTCCCAAGGCCCAGGACCTCCTCTGACACTATTGTCCCAAGGCCCAGGACCTCCTCAGGTGCTATTGTCCCAAGGCCCAGGACC